>NW_014575561.1:172-68621 GCF_000708205.1 Mixia osmundae IAM 14324 | reverse complement strand
GGCAGATGAGGGGAGTAAGTCACTTCTGACTTGAGGACGCTGGTATCAATGCCACCAAGCACAATACCGCCCTTGTCGACGGGTGAGGCATCCCAGAGATCTGCCATACTGAAGCCAAGGCCGATGACATTACGTTTGATGAGGCCAGCCTTGACGAGAGATCCCATGAAGTTGGGGTATTGACCAGCCTTGCCGCCACCGTCGGTAACCACATCATCTTGAAGCGATTGAGGGCCAATACCGATGATCCCACCTTGTGCCGAAGGATCGGGTGATTCGTGACCTTTTTGGCCAGGGATGCCTCCAAAAGCGAGCTTGAGGTGAACGTCACCGACTGCGACCTGATCGGTGTAGAAATTACCGATAGCAGAGGTGCCATCGGCAAATATCTCGGCGAGAAGAACGTTGCTTGCGACGGCAGACGGTCCAGGCTTGTAGGCTGACAACGCGCGTCAGNTTTACCGGCTTCTGGGCGCAGNAACTCACGTNGGACCCATGTCGGACCGCTGCCCGAGTCGAGCATGACATTCTCGTACGTGACCGGATGGGTCGTACCGACTGTCAAGTTGACGTAGAAGCTGCTGTCCTGAAAGCTGCGAGTCGGGAGAAAAGTATCCGTTACCAAGTGGTGACGATGGTGGTGACGATGTTGATGAGCGCGAAGCTTAATGACAGAGGCATCGGCGACGTAAGCAGCGGCGACGAGAAGCTGCAAGGCGATCTGCATCTTCACGTGTTGCTTCTGGATGCAATTGCGATGGACGAGTAATATGGGTCGGAGTAGCGATTGTAGCAAAGCAATCGAACAGGTCATGTTGCCGAGAACGCATCAATAAGCGAACTGTTGCGTTGCTCAGCGCCCGTCACCGACGATAAGAGAGTATGTGTATCGCATGCGCTCCTATGTTGACTTGAATTGACGCGCGAGATACGGTTGATAGAGATAGGCCGGGACCTTGCGCGGAGGTAACAGATACGTGCTGTTCTGTCACATGGGTGACTGTGCTGCATCTGACGCTCCATCATGTGAGCGAGCCGCGCACTTGAAGAGACGTCAATCGCTGAGGTACCGCTCGGGCAAGGCGACTCGGGTTCTATCGAATCTGCCTCACAGCAGCTCCCGTCACATGCGGATTCAGTCGCTATGAGGTGAGCGGACTGATAGGTTGGTAGGGTCTTGCCTCTAGTACACGCAAAGCCTAAGAATCGTCCGTCCGTCCGTTCTACTGACTAGCTGCTCATTCGTGTGGTCACCGAGTCCTCGAAGAGTATCTTCGCATACCCACTGCGAGTCTTGAGACATGCTGACAAACGCGAATGTCGTCATCTTGGCGGTGCTCGCCGCCGCAAGCACGCTTGTCTCGGTTCGGTTGGCCAGATCAAGCTATGCACATCATTAATGTGACCTTTGATCAGGCTCAATGCGGCATTATTGCACCTAGTAGCAGCTGTGTCGTCATCGACAAATCTCAGCTGAAGACGGGCGTCAGTGCCAATCGTTTGTCTGTTTGGCTGCCCGAGATCTGACGGGCATGTCAGGAATGCTGCCGCTGTAATGCATACAGCATTGCATATGGCTGTCAGGCTTGCGGCATAGCCGATGTTGGATGGTCAGAGGCCGAGTCTTGCCCATGCTGCATACTGACTGACAAACAGTCCTCCCAGTTGAGAGTCGGATTTCCCCCGTATGTCATGCATGCATCGAGCAGTGCTCTGCGGCAATGATGTGATCCTGTCAGTTGTGTGTTGCATCTGAACATCTGGCGATAGATACTGCCGTGCATCATCGATTCGAGCGAGCAGACGCTCTGGCCCCGATCACGCTAGATGCAACGCTAGAGTATCTATCGAGCCATATGTAGCTCCGCTTTATTGGACTGCAGACTGCAGAATCACTTAGGTGTCGAGATGGTCGCTCGGATGCTCATGATACTCTCGTCGTGCTTTCTCGCTCGCGTTCGAGCTGGTCTCGATGTTGGGGCCGATGTACGTGTGCAAGCATTTGCTTGGCCATTGTTGATGGACACATAAGCCGAATTGCTATGTCGGCGTGCTGGGCAATTGCTTGACGACAGCCGGAGCAAAGTTCTTCCCTATGGTCTGCAGCGACACTGTTGATACACGCAGGCTGATGTAGTCCGCAGGAGGGCTGCTGCTGCCAACCAAACACCAACAACGTGGGATGTGATTCATGTTACACAGGCTCACTGCCGTGCTGATTGTGATTTGATGCCTGTCACTTCCATCTGCATGCATGCTTTGTCATCGGCATCTCAAATGGCTGAAGAGGCGACGATACCTTACAGAGAATGATGGCGTTGTGGTTCAAGAGAAATGGATGAGCTTCTTGTGGAGGAAGCAGAGAACCATAGGGCTTTTTGATGACGTAGCAAATACACAACGCGCATGGCACATCATTCCCCATGGCACACCGTTCCCCACGGCCGCCACCCTCCACAAGCCTCGCGAACGAATGAACGCAGACGATGATGTATTCAGCTTCATCGATGATGATAGTGATGTGCTCGATGAATCCTCCGACGCACCTGGAAGCCCCGCGCAAGATATCATCAGCGATGAACCTTCACAGCCTACATCCATCAACACCACACTGCAAAGCTCTGCGAACACTTCCATCGATGCTAGAATCGCAGAAGATGATCATAATCCTAAGGCCTCTGAGTTGAATGCACTCGCGAGGCTTGCACTGCCTCTCATGCAAGGTCTGCTAGACGAAACAGTCGACCAAAATTCCGGCGTTCACACGACCCGAACTCTATCGATCACACTGAAAGACACGTCGAATCGGTCTGGAGAGAGACACATCATGTACCCCAAGCATGCGAGGAGTGCACGAGATCTGACCAGTCTGCTGCGTCTGATCGAACTATCTATGACCGCCATGGACGACCGGCGCATCGTCACAAAACGGTGCGCTGATCTTGCTGAGCACGTGTGCCAGACTGATAACTTGCTAGCGAGTTGTACTATGCCGACCCGCAGCTTTTTCAGAGGCAGAAAACTGTAGACAGAGTAACGTTGCGTTGAATTAAAGTCGTGTGGTGCTCACGCGATACAGCTCGTCGATCCGCTAGCACACACAATTGATCGAACTCGCTTTGACATCAACATCGTCGCAGCCGCCAAGGGTCTCTTCGCAGGTGCTCTCGTCTTGACCTCAAGCGAAGGCACAATGCTAGATGGTCGGGGCTCAACAACCGTCAGTCTTTCGTTTGTGACTGGGCTTGGTCTGGTCTCACTGAGCAAAGTCAGGGCTGCCTGATACCTCCCGCTGAGCTTGTCTCGTCCATCGACATTCTCAACGCGCGCTGGGTCATTGTGCTAGAAAAAGAAGCCGTCTTTCGCTCGCTGGCCCATCTACTTCCCATGCTAGAGGCTGACCACGGTCCGGGCATCATTATCACCGTACGTGATAGATGCGCATCCGGGCAGAGTTCTGACGGAGTTGCAGGGTCGGGGCTATGCCGACCTTGCCACGCGCTCGCTCATCGCTCGCATCTCGCGAGAAGATCGCTTGCTTACCATTGCTGCGCTAGTCGACGGCGATCCGCACGGCATAGACATCCTAGCATGCTATCGTCATGGCACGCTCAGACACAGTGGCAAAGCTGCTGATCTTGTCTGTCCCCGGATGATCTGGCTCGGCCTGCGGCAGAATGACCTCGACGAATGTAGCCTCGTCAGATGGCTGCCCTTGACCGAGCGCGACAGACGACTTGCGACTAGCATGCTGGCACGTCCAACGCTCGACGATGAGGTCAAGTGCGTCCAGATATATTGGGATCGTTACAGAATTCAAATGCAATGCAGGCAAGAGCTCAGTCGGATGCTGTGGAATCATCGAAAGGCAGAGATCGAAGCGATTGAGGCCGCTGAAAACACAGGGAGCCTGTTGCAATATGTCAGCAGAATGCTTGCCGGCTTGCTCAGCAGAGAAGTAGACGAGGCAGACGAGATGATGCTTTTTTGACTGATCTCTTGCCTCTAAAGACTGCATGCATCTAATTTTTGCTGCTCATCCCATCGTATACATGAACGCCCAAATGCCAAAGCCGCTCAGCAATGGTAGCGCGAGGTTGTCGTCAAGGCCGAAGACGTAGACCGATTCTGCGACTGCTGATATGAGAGCAGACGCCGACATGAGGACCGGTAGCGAGACCGTCGATCGAGGTGAGGGCAATCGAGGGATGTGTGCCCAAGGCCTTTGAGTCTTGACGCCTGAAAAGTCAACGAGTCTGGGTGTGGTATTATGCAGCCATGAAGTGGAAGAATGAGGACCCCATGTCGCTGCTGATGTCCAGAAAGCCCACGCGCAGAAAGCGCCCGTCGCAGCAGCACCGATGAAGCCTGCTAATGACTTCTTAGGCGCAAAGAAGCGACTGATAGAGGTCAGTCTGGGCGTGTAGCTGCCAAAGTTCTTTCCAGTGATCGATGCTGCTGTATCGCACCAAGACAGGATCACGACAGAGAGCACGGCGATGTCTGGGCAAGGGATGAGCAAGCCGTACTCCGAGGTGCGTATGGCAAGCAGAGACTCACCTGTCGGCAACAATGACAGGACAGTGATGACACCGACGAGGTAGTACACAACCCCATTGACGCCTTTCTGCTCCGGCACAACGTCATCAGCATCGCGTTGGCGCAGCTCCGGAGTGGGTCCACCTTTTCAGACTCGCGCATGAGGAAGCCAAGGACGCTCTCGTAGAAGGCCTCGAAAGGTGCGTTGTTGTGTCTGAGTAGTTCGGCAGAGGCAATGATGATGAGCGCAACGGACTGGTACCTGACCAGTGCCGTCACTGCAATGTCGGTCCCCCAGCAGTAGAGCGCGTAAAAGCCTGACGGGCGAAAAACGATCATCAAGACAGAGCGCGTAGACGAGTGATTGACTTGCCTATTGAGGTGTGCAGGATCTTGCGAGGAACTTCCCATCTGTCAGACCATGCCTTGAGCTGCGCAAATGTCGAATCGCCCTCTGTCGTGGTCGACCGTTTGATAATCTTTTTCGCTCGTTTGGCAGCAGGCGTAGACTTGTTTGTTAGACCGTTGCCACTGCCATTGGGCAGCTGAGTGGCAGTGTCTGACTCTGACTCTGTCGTGGCTGCGCTCTTGCCTCGCGTACTCCGTCGAAGGGGTGACTTGCTCGAGTCGGATTCCTCGTCCTGCGCCGCGACGAGACCGGATGGCTGCTTGTGCTCATGTCCATTCGTGTATGCACTCGCCGGGGCATGGCTCGCGCTGCCATTAGCTTTGCCTGCCCGCTTGACCGGCATCTTCAAGCCGACCTACGACGGTGAATGCTGAAAGGCGCTGAAATTTAAAATCGCGCTCGCGCTGTCTGGGCTGAGTCGATAGGCCGATAGCTTTATGTAGGGCGCGCAGAGCTCAAAGATGCTTGAGTACTCAGTGTGCTTCATGACTGCTTCCCAATGCATCCTCACTCCCCATCAACTGTTGAACGTGACACACTCTTCATCTCATCGATTTGCTGCTGGCCTGATCCCGGTTCACACCACCGCGGCATTGTAATTATGCATCTGCCCACCAGCTCGCCGGCCCGTGAGAGGCAAGCAATCACTCATCTTGAATGATCAACAGCCATTCGAGCGCTGCTCGCTTGATCGACCGTGTCAGTATCGGCGGTCGTCGGCAACCGTTCGGCTTACCTGCAGGTCCCAGGCGCCTTGATGACTCCTTGTACCGCAGCAAAGGAGAGACTTTGAACCGCTACATGAAGCAGCAGCGGAGGCAACGGCAGCACAACTAATTGAAGTAGCAGCGACGGGAGCCATGGCATTTCAGCTGACAACCCGTCGTCGTGACAGTGGTCAGGAAGACCGTCGCCATGTTCGAACGCATATCGTGTCATATTTTGCATCTCACAATCTCACCAGCCTTGACTCTGCCAAAGCTGAGATGCTTACATATATGATATGCGCCTTGCTCGGCTTCATGTCCGTCGCTGTCAGTCCTGCTGGTGCCGCGCCGAGCAACCAACTCGTGAAGCGTTCGAATCCTGTCGAGATTGTAAGTACCTTGGTCCGTCGTCAAGATCAGGTATGACTTACTTTGGCAAAGCTCGGCTTCGAAATCGGTGGCCCTGGCCAGCATGTCAACTTTGTCAAGACGCTACAGATTGTCTATGTAGGTCTCGGCGGTGCTCGCGTAGGACTCGACTTGATGGCCGCCGCCTTTGCAGAACACAGATACCGGCCTTTTTGAAGCAGGCAGACTTGCCGCTGGAGATTACTTCCAGCATGTGGACGTGAGATGCAGAGGTGGCTTGCATACCGGGATCGTCTGGACGACTGCGGATAGCAAAGGCAATAATGTTGAGATCGACTTTGTCCTGTATCATCACGTGGCAGTGACGGTCGGTTTTCGCAGTAAGCAGCTCTCAGGCACGATTACAGCCGCTCAATCTCGTCTGCAGTTGGTGACGACAGTTATGACGGCGACTACTACTTCAACGGCTCCCACCTCCCGTTCAAGATCTTTAGCTCGCGCGGCGTGGTCGCCAATCGCCATCTGTTCCCTCTCGATAATTACGGAGCGGGCACTTGGTGAACAGTCATCTATCGCTTGCCAATTGCAAACCGCCCTCGTTGCCTTCGCCTACGCGCATCCTACAAGAAATGAAATCAGGCCTCGGTGTTTTTTTGAGACGACAGAATTCGACATGTCGCACTGCTCGCTCGTAATTCACAGAGCCTTTTCATGATCGAGCCAGATACGATGATGTTTTGGCCCTAACCGTCATCGCCCTCACTTCTGCTGCGCCCTGCCCGGATACCGTAGCAGGCACTATAGTCTCACTCGAAAGATTGCTCACGCTCAGTATCCTCACCGCAACTTTCCGACCGGATGAATCAGACGAAGCGCCTCGCTCGCGCTCGAAAAGACGCTTCCGATTGTCTGCTCGGTCCTGCGCGTGACGCGTCATACTGATATGAAGAAATGCAGACCATCGAGAGCTGCAACTGTTGCCCTCTGCGGGTGCCTCAATCGGTGTACAAACCGACATGCTTCTGCACAGGAGCACCGTTGCACTTCTGCACGAGGAGTCATCAGCATCTTCGTTCCTCGCACCATCAGCACATACCATGCCGTAGTTGTCAGGATTCGTGACGTCAAGTGTGGTCGTCATCCAGCCAACAAACGTCACGCGAAAGTCGACGAGATTGCCGTACACGTCGCTCTGAACTTGCATGTCAATGTCATACGTCTCATCAAGCAAGTTGCCGGTCGCTGCATGGTCGTGAATCAAGACACCGTATCGAACGCCACCCAGACCCACTGCTGAAGTACTGCACCTTGTTTACGGGGTCCTTACTACTCAGCGGATAGCCGAACTGCACCTCGTACTCGACCGTGGCGTGATTGCCTTCAGGCGGGGCCGGAGTAGCCCACACATCGCTCACATCGTATTGCTAGCGAATAAAGGGGTCAGAACGAGCTATGCAATACCATCGGATGACTCACGTGTCTCAGCGGAACCCACGTCAAAGTCATACCACCCGGAAACGAAGTGATGCCGTTCATCCAGTCGTCGTAGACTTTGATCTGCCAGATGCACACGAGCACCGGTGCGGGCTGCTCGATCCACTTCTTGGTGATGCCCGCACCCAACGCTTGTTTGCTCGGCTGGCCATCGCGTCCGTCAGCTCTCGACTTCTGACGAAGATCGACGGCTGCTGTTTGTGCCAAGCCGACGAGTGCCGAGAGCAGGAAGAAGATCGTTGCAATGCGCAGCTTCATTTGTCGGGTTGGAAACAACTTTGCCGAGCTACACACGCTAGCCAAGCCCGACATGAGACTCTTTGCGGAGGAGACCAGTCTCAGTAGAAGCTCATGTTCGACACTATGCGGAGTGTGTCATTGCCTTTCGCTCATCTTCGACAAACAGCATTCTCACCAAAGTTCACCATGATGCTTGCCTACTTCCTGTGTGCTCTCTTCAGCTTCCTTGCTGTCGCCGCCAGCCCCGACAGTGTTGGACAGACTCACCAGCTCGCAGAACGCGCCGGTCCCATCGAAATTGTACGCACTTTCTTCACTATGGTTACCATGGCGGGGCTCATGTGGCTTTGATAAGCTTGGCTTCGAGCTTGGCGGCCCCGGACAGGCCGTATACTTTATGAAGACTCTTCAGATCGTTTACGTAAGTCTCTATGCACGAATCTTTGCATTCGCAGGACTGACTCAGGCTGGAACGCGCAGAATCCACAGACTGGCCTTTTCGAAGCAGGCCAACTCTTTGATGACGACATCTACCAACAGATGGACGGCAGATGCAAGGCACATACACAGACTGGTATCCTTTGGTCGACCAAGGACAGCAAAGGCAACAATGTCGAGATCGACTTTGTGCTCTATCATCACGTGGCGGTGACAGACGGTTTCAGAGGTACGCCATACCATCGCGATGCAATACATGGGTGACACTTGCCAGCAGTCGGCGAAGATAGTTACGACGGTCTGATCTATTTCAATGACTCGCATATCCCCATCAGAATCACCAGCTCGCGCGGTGTCGTTGCCGGCCGCCATTTGTTCTCTCTCGTCAATTACGGACCCGGCACCTGGTAATCGTCTGCTGTCTGGCGTACGATTGCGACCGGCAAGTCAGCACCTTGCCTGCATGCAGTCCTTGTGAGAGGATCGAGGACGACACCCTGCTCCTACGTGCCGAAAGAGCCTCAACATGCTCCAAGTCAAGCTTCTTGATGTTTCTTTGCCGCTGTCGCTGCTTGCAAACCCGGGAGCTCGTCTCATGAGTTTTTGTCTAGCCTTGCGCTAACTTCCGTGCCTTAGACTATCTCGAGGATATTCGGCGGACGACGCGCTCATCACACATATCACAGCCTTGCGATGAGACTCTGAAAAACGATCTGCACAGCAGTATTGCGAACCTATTATGCGTGCGCGATCTTTCGCATGAGCACCGGTCTAGGCCAGTGCTAGACATGTATCTCTGTACATGCGAACGTGTCGCTCGGAGGCTATCCTGCGGTCGTCAGGTCTGACGAGATCCGACGTGTCGGAGCGTCATCGCGTTATTGTCAACTGCCCAACCTCGACGGCAGTCGCAATGACCAGCTCCTCCCAAGGTGATCGCGTGTCCGCTATGCGCCTTCTTCGGGATCCTTTCGATCGCTGCCAGCTCTGCCGTTACCGAGCAAGTCCACGAGCTCATTAAGCGCTCGAATCCCGTGCGAGGTTGTGCGTGCTTTGCCTCTCCGTTGCCACTCGGAGATCAATGCAGCCGACCTCAGCTTGATTACGAGCTCGGTGGCCCTGGCCGGGCAGTCCACCTAGACCCTATAGATCGTCTACGCAGGTTTCTGTTCACGAGCATAGGCTTCCTGAGCATCGTGGGAGATTGCGTAAGAGACCGAATGTGCGGCTCTGAGAATGCTCGGAAAGGGAATGATGCGATTGAAAGCCTGAGCGGATGTGAGAGGTCTACTGTGCCAAGGCAGAGGGTCCAAGAGAAACGAGGCAAGAGGCTCTTAATTTTGACGCGTATGTCGCGTCGCGAACCCGCGCGCCCATTTGCCACGCGGACTGCTGAGCTGGTCGCCTGAGTAAGGCAGGCAAGATGTCGTTCCTAAAGTGAGTGACCATTGATACTCTGGGCACACTCCGCTGAGCTGTTGTGCGCTTGCAGTCGACTGACGAGACCGAATGCGAATAATACATCACCCGGCGTAGCAACGATTGCCTTGCCATCGCCTGCGATCAACTCGAGCAGAGGCAAATCACCCTCGTCATACTTCAACGGAGGCAGTCAGTACGGCGCCAATGAAGTTGGGGCTGGCCAAGTCAGCGGGACCATCAACACGGCCACCGGCGCAATGACCAACGAACGGCCATTGTACCTTTGTCAACCGTAGGCAATAGCAGCTTTGTCGGGTGACCGCGGGCTGACGGATTGGCCTGCCAGCTTCGTCAAAGCAGCGCTGGTCAAGGGATCTCTGAGAACGATCACAGCGCTGCCCAAATACGTTGATCCAAATGAGTGGGTAGCAGTCAATAGTGAGCCTGCCAGCTGTTGCGCCAGAAGAATGCTCACCTTGCGCTCTTGCAGTCGTCGATTTCTTCAATCAGTGCGTTCATCGCTGCGCCTATGTGTATGCGCTCAAACGCTGGTCACACCAGCATCAATCTGTTCCTTGGCATCATCTCGGAGCATTGCACACGCGACAGGTGTCCCACCATGTCTGCAGGGCCTGGCATGGCGAGTCTCAATAGTGTAAGACGTTCATGAGCTCATTCTCCTCATGCAGGACTATACATGGACCTCAGGACCTAACAAGAAACAGCTCAAGGTGCCCGCACCAGAGTATACGGACTATGTCCTCACGGTGCGTCGCCACGCATGCTTCTTCGAACAGAGCTGGCTGACAGCACGTACAGTGGACAGAGAAGCTGATCGGCGACGAGAGCGTCTTTCCGACGAAAGCAGGGCGGGAGTTCTCGCCCAATTTTCCGACAACAGCGAGACATGTCTATACTCAGCTGCTCAGGATATTTGCGCACATCTACCACGCGCATTTTCACCAGATCCTGCATCTCTCCCTAGAAGCTCATCTAAACGTAGGTCTGCTTGCTACCATCAAACCAAGAAGCTGATCCCAAGCAGTCCTTCTTTGCGCATTTCCTCGTCTTTGGACTTACCTTCGAGCTGCTTGATCCCAAAGAATGCCGTGCACCGCGAGAGGGATGGGGTTTCGTCGTTGGCGATCTACTGGATGCCTGGCGCGCCCTCGGTATCATCGAAGCTTGATCGTAACAAGATCAACGAAACTTATCGCACAGAGCATCGCATGTGCGCGAGACGAGACGCGGACAGTGATTGTTCATTGTAGCTGTACAAGTGCACTAAAAGACGTCTAGGCCTTGCTCGAGCGAGATAACCGTTACATGAAGGAGCAGTTCGTAAGAAAGACAGACAGAAGCAGCCAGCGCTGGAAATTTTCTTGGGTTCGTTTCGGACCGATCGATTACAAGGACATGCCAGAGCTGTTGTTTCGCTGTCGGTGGACCGGCTCGTCATACTGACCAGGCGCTTCGTCTGGCCATTCGCTGCCCAGTCGCGCCAGCTCGCGCCTGCCTTCTTCATCCTCGTCGAGGTTTGACATGTGCAGCGACGATAGACCGTGCGAAAGCATCGACTCGCCGGTGTACGAGAAGCCGCGGAATGCCTGCAGCCCAGTGAGCGAAGATCTGAAGCGAGTTGAAGCAACTTACGTCCTGGACGCTACCAGTCAGAGGTGATCCAGACGTCGCTCCTCGCCGAGATTTGCCATGCTTGGCCCCATCGATAGGAACAGACCCGTTGGTTGGCATTGAAGCAGCCTGATCGAGCCAAGCCTCCGAGAGATCTTCCTCGTCAAAGTTGACAGCTGAGGGTGCTTCGGTCAGCACGTCGACGTCTGTAAATTCCGGGTCAAAGTTGGCGACCGATTCGTCGGACTCGACATGCGGTTTGAAAGGCGGCGTGATGTGCCTGGCTAGATACGCCTCCCAGTCGACAGACGCAAAGAATGCGTGAGCCTTGAGATCACCAGTATCGTGCTGCGCGCCTAGTCGATGCTTCGGGTTGCGGTTGAGCAGCTGTTCTCGGAGCATAAGCATCCAAAGACATGAGAAGGTGCACACGCACTCCTTTCACAAAATCTTTGCCTTCTGCCGAAAAGGTTCCTTTGGGGAGCCTGAGCTTTGCGAAGCAGATGTTCTTATACATCTGCTGGGTGTCTTCGGCGTAGAACGGACTCCAGCCGCAGCACATCTCGAACAGCAGGACGCCCAAGCTCCAGAAATCGACGAGTTTCGAGTAGCCATGATCATCGAGCAGAACCTCGGGCGCAAGGTATTCAGTCGTGCCGCAGAATGTATTGGTGAGCGCATCGGACGGCAGGTCCGGTTTGGACAATCCAAAGTCGCACAAGCAGAGATGGCCTGTCGCATCGAGCAGGATGTTCTCCGGCTTGAGATCGCGGTAGACGATATCGAACTTATGAAGATGCTCAAACGCGAGGACAATCTCTGCGGTATAGAATCTTGCTCGGTCCTCGGTGAATCGGCCTTCGCGCTGAAGGTGATGGAATAGTTCGCCACCTGGCTTGTAGTCCATGACGAGGAAGAGCTCGGTAGCAGACTGGAAGCTGAACTTGAGACCGAGCAGAAATGGGCATTCGGATGACCGTTGGAGGATCTTGCGCTCGCCGATCGTATGCGCAACTTCCTTTTTTGCCACAATCTCTTTCTTGCTGAGCACCTTCATCGCGTAGATTCGCTTGCTGTCCACCTTGCGAACTTGGAAAACCTGTTCGCGCAGGTCAGCAAGGCGTCTCATAAGCAGTTGATGACGTGCTCGACCAAAGGTCCCTCGCCCGATCATCCGCAAGAAATCAAAGTCCTTGACTGCTAGCCCTCGCTTGCTATGCTGCAAATGACTCGGGAGATCAGCTGGACCTATGTTAGCATCAAAGCAAAGGCACCTCTAGACGTTCGTAGCGCATGTGCACACGGATCTCGCCAGTGACCTCTTCGTCTTCTCTAGACTTGAGCTTGTACCACTCGTCCGTTATCCGTCCACTGATGAGCTTCGGGCGAAGTTCCACTATCCCGAGGAAACCCTCGTCATCACTCGCACGGTCGTAGACAGTGAAGACGATGGGAGTCGTTTCGTGAACGATATCACTGCAGGCTTTGTCAGACGTGGTCTCTGATATTCCGATAAGACCTACAAAATGACTTCATGGTTCCATGCCGGGTTGTTGCCGACCAGACAGAAGAGATCGTTCATCTGTGGTGCACCCGGTGAAGACGGCGGCGGCCTGTTTCGCTTCTGATCGCTCACGCCTGCGCTCGCTCTCGCGGTATCGTCCGGATCCGCGCCAGCTGAGTGCAGTACGGGTGGATCAAGCTTCATCTGGTCCGAAGCCGGAGTGGCAGTGTCCGAATCTTGATCGTGGATATCGTCGCTCGGTTCTGGGGAAACGAATTCGTTCTGATCGAGCGAGATGACGACATAGGGCCGTGCACTCGAGGAGGTCACTGCCAAATTACGCGCTTGCTTGAGCACGAGAGTAAGTCTGCCTTTGAGACCTGTCGATGTGCCTGGCTGAGCGCCCGGTGTGACAAGCCCGGGCGTCGTCAGGCCAGAAGTGAGACCAGCCAGGGTCGTCGGCGTGGGTGGCAAAAGCAGACTATTCGGTTTGGCTTGTCTAGCGTCTAGCGCGGCAGGTTTGCCGGCCACCGCGGTAGGCTCCGCAGCGACGCTATTCTTCTTGACTGCATTTGGTGGCGACATGAGGCTGAACGGCTGTGCTGTGCTAGCAGATTGCGTAGGCGGTATGGTCGCTCCCACAGAGGCGGTCTGTATCTGCTCCTTCTGCTCCTTCTGCTTCTTCTGCAAGGCAGCCGCAGCGCCGGGTTGGGTGGTAAACGTGAAGCTAGGCTCTTGCCTGCTCAACTGGGTGGTAGCAGGCGCAGTAGTGAAGTTGGCGTTGGTCTTGATCGCGCCTGGTGTGACCTTGCGACTGCCTCCCGGCGTGAGGAGTGTGTCTATAGAGCTGAACGAGGGCGAGGCTTTGTAGGAGCTCGTTGGCGTCCTGAGACCGGATGGAATGTTGGCCTGCTGAGGCTCAAGTGTGGCTCCTGATGCGCCCGCTGTCAGAGGCGACTGTGACAGCTGGTGGCTGTTCTTGCGAGAGGCAGGCAGGGATCGCATGGGAGATTTTGTCCCGTTCTGATGAGCAGGCGACGGTGACAGTGAGTCATCGAAAGGATTACGTTCGGTCGCGACAGAGTGACCTGCCGCCTTGGGTGTAGTCTGATCTGCCGGGCCTGCTGCAGAATGCCATATTGCCTTGAACATGCCGAGGCTTGTTCAGCAAACTGCGGACGGGATCGACAGGCGGCGAGCGGCGAGCGGATCTAAGCAGGATGACAATCAGAGGGCGTGAAGCGACTCGTCAAAGCAGTCATGCGGCTTGTCAATGCTCACTGGATTACCTCCGTCGTCGCTGTGCGCCAGACACCTCGAGTGCTGCTCAACTCGCTGTGGACAGGTTGGCGAGCAGGATTTGATTTGGAACGTCGGCAGATTGTTCCTGATGCGTGACGATTGCAGTCTGAAGCAGACGCAGTCGTTCACAGAAGATGCCACGCGCCCTTCTGAGGAGCTTGGGCTTCAGCGACAGAGGCGAGACGTCGAGACTGGGAACTCTGCGCTGGGCGCCAATCTGGCTCGGCTCAAAACCGGTAAGCAGGCGGTGTCTCGCGCAGGCCTTGCAAGCGCGAGCTGGCAGCCCTACAGACGAGCTCAGCCTTGACGTCTATCTGCCGTGCAGGGTCAAGTCTGGCGAGTGAGATGCCGTACGTCGACCAATACAAGGCTGCCCTGGGCTTCGTCGGCTGCCGCTGGCTGAGCTGACACGTTGCTAGCGCGTCAACATTATCACCTAGTTTGCTCTTGCCTCGCCTCTGTCGATCATCACCCTCGATGGCTCGGGCGTCGCCGCAACGGCTCGCGCTAACAGATCATGGCTTTGTGTTAGCGTCTGGGCAGCATCTGCGATTAGTCTCGCTTTCGTACGTCCGATACAGACAGAGTTTTCTGTTGACATTGTATTGAGCAAGTCGACAGAGGACAGTTGCAGGCCTTGGCTTCTGACGATGGCCCAGCACACTCGGCGATGATTCGAGACTTGCTCGTAGCCCGTACGCACGCGAGTGAAGACATTCTGATCACGTCTGCCAGCGACAAGACTGTCAAATTTTGGTCATTGCCCGACCTTGCCCTCCTCAATTCGTGCACTGTCGTCAAACGATTGAACGGTCTTGCGCTATCGCCCGGCAGAAGGACGCTCATCTGTGCGGACATGCACGGCGATGTTTACACGTAGGCATCGTCGCTGGTACAGCAGGCTCTGCTTACACCCAACGCGACGCTTACAGACTGAGCTTACCTGTCTCCATCGAAGAGCTCAAGACGATGTCTCTCAGGCCAGAGGGACCTGTGATGGGCCACGTGTCCATGTTGACGTCCTGCTTGCTCAGCTCAGACGGAAAGCAGCTCATCACAGGCGACCGCGACGCTCATCTTCGTGTCTCCCGCTTTCCGAATCCATACATCATCCAGTCTTTCATCTGGGCTCACACCGCGTGCGCGTTCTGCCATCATAGCAATGGCGCGTACTGACAGTCTGCCGTGTATGCATAGCTATGTCTCCAGGCTGATGCTGCTCGACGACCATACCCTGCTCAGCGCAGGCGGCGACAATTTTATCGCCGTCTCAGATCTCAGGACGGCATCTGTATCTCGCAGAGTGGATGTGACTGCTCTGGCGCAGTATGCGTCCCCAAAGATTGCCAAGGAGGCCTCGTTCGCCATTCCGCGACACTCGAGACGAACCAAGAAGAATAGGGAGCGGCAGCAAAGCGGCACACCTGCTCTATCCGACGAGCCGGAGCAAAGCGAAGCTGCAGATCCCGAGGTAGAGGACGTGGCGCCCCAGAGAGTAGCTATCAATCGGCTGTTACGGATAGGACAATACGTCGCTGTCGCTTCAGCAGGGTGCGATCGACCTAAATGCCCTTCGGCAGTCGTTGATGATGATACTCACTCAGGAACACTGCGCTGTTGCTGATACCATTGACATCCTTCACATCTGAAGCGAAAGCAGTACCCATCGCCTTCGACCTCGCCGTGCCTGTGCTGGACTTGCTTGCTCGGTCTGACAATGAACTACTAGTCTCTACCCTCTCGCCTGACGCAGAAAGTATGAGACTACTCAGGATCGACGACAAAAGGGTGAGCAGCTCCAGACTGTAGCGCGAAACCCGACTAAGTGGCGCGCAGCTGGTGGACGTGTCAGCCTCATCTGACTGGCTCAGTGAGTTCAGAGCGGCATCTCGGGTGCAAAGTAGGCGCTCTCGACCCAGCGCGTCAGCTTGTACTGATGACAGCGCTCGGTCTCTCAGATGCGGCGCACGACGTGAAGGAGCTGTTCCCTGAATTACATCTGCTGCTCAAGCAAGATTACGATGATTCAAATGCCAACGGCGAAGAGGCTGCAGATGTAGTATACGAACAGCAGCTCGGAACGAAGCATGCGGTCGCAACTAAGAGACGAGGGCCAGGCGCGGCGCAGGTCGTCCATCGTGGTCAGAAAGCCAAACGCCGAAAGAAGAACGCAGAAGCTAGAAGTGAGGCAGCATCGACTGCTAGTGCGTCTGTAGAGGATGCATAGAGAGTGGTGTATGCTGAGTTGCGTCAACAACAAATGAACAAGTGAGAATCTCAATCGCAATGGCCATCCTTCCAGCCGTCTTTCCATCGTTCGTCTACTTTATCGCAGTCAAAGGCTTCCTTGCCAAGCTTGACATTGATCTCATTGTGTGTCTCGCACATCCAGCGTGCCAGTCTCTCCCTGCTGCTCACATCCGGAGGTCTCTGCTTCATCTCAATAGCCAGATCGGCAGCGCAATGCGAGCAAGGATAGAGCACCGGCATGGCTCTGAGGAGCGACATCATTGAGCTCTGTTGTGTCTCTGAGGGTCGCTCGGGGTAGTAGGCAGCTGTCGTGTGCAAGAAAGTCCAGGTATGTCGTCCTAAACGCTCCACATCGGCCGGACAGTCCTTGGGCAGGGCGTCGCTTGACTCGGGCAAGGGCACAGCTGTCACTGCTCCTGCCGCTGCGGCCGATGTGACCTTGGCAGCCTTCTGCTTGCCCTTGCTGCCACCAGGCGCACCGTAGACAGATGACCATGCCTTGAAGCCCGAACAGACCTAAGATCGTTGCGATCAATCAGCTTTTGAAGAGTGCGTTGTGCTTCGCTGCACTCGCCTTGCACGGCTTGCCATCTGGCCCGAGCACCATGCCCGGCGGCAAGGAGCCCTTTCTGTGTTGTTCAGACGTTCCTACATCGCTCATGGCTGTGAAGAGTAGTGGCAAAATGGAAGCGCGTGCAATGGACAAGACAAGATTATCAGATCAAAAGGCGTAGCGGCTTGCCTTGGGCGTCGTGTTGACATGGACGGCATCGGGAGCAGTGCGGAGGTGGTTGTGCTGTGAGGGAGCTTTGCTGTTGATGGCGGGATGCTTGAGACCACCGCGCTTTGCCATACCATGCGAGAAGTCAATGACTTCTTCTACAAATTCATCTGGACTATCGAGAGGCGATCCGCTCTCGTTGCCTGATGACGATTCGCAGAGTGAAGGAGGTCGACTAGAGCTAGAGCTGGCAGTCGATCGTGTTGGGCTAGGCTCGGCAGACCATGAAGTGGGTTCAAATCGTGTCGGGCCACCGCCAGGTGAGCCGTTGCACATGGGCGACCCTGGATATTCTTCGACATAGCTGGACACGCGCTGCTCGAAGGAGAAATTGCGGAACATGCTCGGTATCGGTTTGGGTCCCGGCCGTTGTCCGCTTGCTGTCTGCGAATGCGAGAGCTGGAGTTGCTTAACGTTCTTGTGAGAAGCCGTCGCGTTGCTATCTGCCGAGCTATCGGTGATGGTCGAGAGACCAGATCTGTTGGAAGCCAGAGAGACGACGGAGGAGGATCTCCTCCAGGATGCAGGCGTGTAAGTCGTCAGAGCCGGACTTGTGTCTGCGATGGCCGCCGGCTTTGGCATGACAGGGGGTATCGATAACACCGGCGTCGGGGGGACGACAACACTCGAGACAGAGCCTCTGATCCAGCTGGCAGTGCCCCAAGCCATGCCAGAAAGTCGTTTGGTCTTGCTAGGCTGCTGCGCTTGGGTGAACTCGTCCACCACATCGTCACTGTCAGTCGGCAGGGGTGGAAGTTGAAGAGCTTTTTCGGCCGGTGCAGCATCTGCAGACGATATGTAGTCCCGCAGAGCTCTAAGGCAGGTTTCGCTAGCCTCGCGCGCTTCTTCCGCCTGAGCGAGCTGCTCACGCAGACGAGCGCATTCTTCGCTGACAGCTTCCAGCGACTCCAACGGGACCATATTGCCTCGCGATTCCGTGTCTTCCGGCGAGCCAGTGTATGCAAGCCGGCTCAGCGAAGAACGCCGTGAATGTGAGACGGACGTGACCGAGCCACGTCGACTGCAGGCTGAGGACTCCGACATCCGCCGACTGTCTGGTGCAAGAGGCGCGAACGAAGACGGCGGACTGCGATCTTCTGCAATGGTTTCGATGGCTGCTGACGATCTTCTGTGGTCACCTGGGCCAAAGTTGGGCCTCAGATTGTCGCCAGAACCAAAGCTACTTCGTTTGAAGCGGCCATCTTTGGGCTGCTCTGGCGAGCCTTCTGCAAAGACGACGCAGCTGCCCGGTCTACGCTTGAGTGATGCACGACGATCTTCTGCTGCCTTGGAGTCTGTCTTGAGTGAAGATCGACGACGAGACATACTGAGGTCTTCGGCGGGCTCTGCAGGACCTTCCGACCGTGCGAGGCCTAGGCCAACTCCGGCAGGATTGCTGACAGATGGACTGCGACTGGAAGTACAGGGAGCAGCACCGATGCTCGCGCGACGAGCAGCAAATGAATCTACACTAGAAAAGAGGGCAGACACGCTGGCTGCACGTGCGCCGTCGTCTCTGGGGCATTGAGACTGTCCAGCAGGGGCGGCGAGCGATGCAGAGCGCGACAAGGAGCGAACCTCTGCCAGACCAGCTGGTAGAGGTGGCAATGGCGTTTCTGCGTCTGCGCGCGCCGGCGTGTAGCCTACGTGAGCAAGCGAGGCACGTCGAGCGATAGGCGCAGTCGGCTCTGCGTCTTTGCTGCCTGTGGAGTTTGAGAAAGCGCGACCAACTTTACGAGCATCTAGAGAGGCCGAAGCTTTGCGAAGGTTGTCGAACGCAGTTGCCATCGAGCCCCTGCGCTCTGAGAGCGAGCCACGCTTTTCGGCACTTGCGTGAGGCTCAGGACGCCCAAATTCGATGCCGATGACTGATGCACGACGCTGTGCACTCATTGCAAAGGTGGGCTCGGGTGATTCTAGGCCTTGCTGAGAGTTGTTGGAGCTCTCTTGGCCGAGCGACTGTGACAGAGGATGCTTGCTCGTCATAGGCGCCATGGAAGAGCGCCGGCTGTTGTTCGCCGAGGGAATCTCATCGGGTGCGAAACTTGATCTGCGTCTACTGATATTCGATACTGGTGCAGAGTCGCGGCGGGTCGACAGGGCACGAGCGGCTTGCAGATCGTCTTGCAGTCTCATTATGGCCCGACGAGCTTCTTCGAGCTTGTTGCGCAGTATGACGACCTTGTCACTCTCTTCTCGCGTTCGGCCCTCTGCATCTCTGACCGAGGTCTCGGCTGCGGACAAGCGTGCTTCTGCTGTGTAAAGACGAGTCTGAAGCGATGAGATGGTCGCTTCGTGATCGGAGCACTGGGCGACAGTCTGTGCTAGCGACGTCTGGAGACCTCTGATAGACGCCTGGAGCGATTCATTCGACATCTAAGTAGCCCTGTGAGCGGCCACACGTACGCAAGTATCGCTGCGTACCTTGTGAGAGCCTGAGGGGAGCTTCGCTGCAATGCCAGCACTGCGCGAGGGTATATAGCGTCACAAGCTCGTCCTCGTCAAGAGAACAAAGCGAGGCTGTACAAAGGACGAGTGCGCGTGCCCAGGGACAAGCTTCTGGCCTGCCTTCCGCCGTCCTGGCTCGCCCACCTTGACGGTGCAGCGCGCCTCCGCAAATGGAAACTGCGTCAACGCGGGGCGCGTACCTGACATGAAATCATCTGAAAACGCATATTCATCTGCCTCGTCGTAAGGCGCGTGTCAACCGGCCGCTCCTTTCGTCGACACGACAACTCTTATCTATCAACGAGGAGATCCTTTGCCATGACATCCGGCAACGACACGCCGGAAGGACTCTGCGAACCGAAAAAGCGCTCGAACAATTCGCAAAGCTAGATCGTCCGGCTGAGCACCGTATCGTGAGAAGATCAAGACACACAGCAAACGTACAAGCCATGCTTTTCAACTCACTTGCGGCCGTTGCTGCCCTCTCGACCGTCGTCGTCGCCGGTTCTTTTGAGAAGCGTACAGCGCATACAGGCTGCTACAACTACTACAAGGACACCCTCGGCTTTGTGCCATCGGGGAAGTCATACGTCAAGGTCGAAAATGCCCAAAAGTTCCACTTTGGAAACAAGACTCCCATCCCGATCGCTGGTCCCAAAGGTGGACAGGCTCGTTGCCAAGCGAACTTTCACTCACTGCTGGGATGTCTACAGATACTCATTCAAACCCTGGAATCTGCAAGTACTACAACAGCAGTGTCAGTCTGTTGCCTACACTGATCTACCTCCTACTGAGCGTTCTGCTTGCAGACTGAGCTCGGCGTATGTCTCTGGAGCGGATCAGACCCAAGCGGCAATATCATCCCTCAGTCTGGCTGGCTGTGAGTTTCTTTTGCCTCCGGACGATGGCCGGCTCGACCGAATGAGCGCTTCATTGATCATCATTTCACGCAGTAACGGAGCCAAGCGATCCAATTGCGGCAAGATGGTAGAAGTCAAGGCCAACGGCAAGACGATCCATGCCAAGCTTGTCGATGGATGCGGTCTCGAGGCCACTACGCCTGCAAAGGGCTGCTCGATCGCTTGGCTCACCATCGCCGCTTTCAACGCTCTAGCCTCGCCTACAGAGACGGAAGGCAACGGCATCGCATCGATCGAGTGGAAGTTCCTCGACGGACCGGTCTAAGCGTACCGTCTTGTAGCTTTTGATGTTGCAGATCGATGATGCATTCCTAGGCTCGAGCTGAATATCGGGCCTGCTGAGGCACATACAGACCTCTACTCGCGGTCTCTATACAAAGCTTACAGCATACCGCAGGTTCGAGCGATGTGATGCTTTCGTTGAGATACATGCATAACCTGCACGCTGTTACTGCTCCCAGCGATATGCTTCTCTAACCGTGCAGGCTGGATTGTCGAGCTTCTTCAGGAGCATGTAAGGCAATCTATCCGAGGTCAGCTATAACCTCTCATTCGCAATTTTGCTCACCGCAAACCTTCTTCAGGAATGGTGGCGCAGATACCGCCCTCTCGCTTGCATTTAATTCGCGAGTACGTGCGTATCTCGTCAATATGACCTGTCCGGTGTCATCAAGATTGGCAAGCGGCCGCTGGTTATCTCACGGTTTGTTCGGGGCGCAAAGCCGACGACTACGCGCACTGGCACCTACTCTGAGTAGTCGCAGCAACAAAGCGATCCGAACATACTGCAATATCTCTTCTCGCAGCATGTGTCCACCCATATGTCTGCAGCGAGCGTTGGCACACGCTCGTCACCATGTCGGGGACGTACTGAAGGTGAGACTTTTCATGAGGAAGCATAGCTCGATCTCGTAGTCGATTCCGGCCGGCACAGCCTTGGGCATAGATATGACCCTGCATTCTGCCTCGGCGAAGCGACTCAATTCGGGCGGGATGCCCTGGACCGGTCGTGAGATTGGATAGAGGCAGCGGTCCGGAGAGATACATTGACAAATTTGCAACCATTGGTCGTCCAATGTGACGGATTGACAGTCGGCTGGACAATAGCTTCGGGAACAAAGTATTCAAAGGCTTCAGAGGTAAAGGGCGCATAGGGTGGACAGACTGTGCCGCATTCGAAGATTCTGAACCTGTAGCTCGCCTGATATTGTTCAGGTGCGAGCACTAAAGTCAGAGCGAGAGCCATAAGAAAGAGAAGCATGAAGCCGTCAGATCGAAGAACCTAGGGCTGGGTAACGTGTCATCCGGATCGATGTTATGACGTGGCGAGCATGTGCCGGCAAAGTCGCGGGGCGGCGATGGCCGAATGAAAAGCGCTTCGCCGGTCGATTGCTCCTTCTTGCAGCGCACTCTCCGCTTCGACGTTGGGAAGCCTGATTGAGGAGCCGAGCAATAGCCACATAGCAGCCAGTTACTCCTTCGTCAGACTCGCACATAGTCGCCCAACCCGGCAGCGCATCAGACTGAACCGGTCCAGCAGCCCAGCTATCCGGTTGACTTTACCCCAGACTCACTTGCCACACTCGCTTGCCAAGTAAATCGTCAAGATGGATGACAAGAGCACGCAGCGAAGGGATCATACCCATGTCCATCGTGCGCCTGCAAAGTACGATGTCACAAAGATGAAAAGAGCGCTTGGCTCGCCATCTGTCTGCATCGTTGGCAGTGGCATCTCTGGTACGATCGTCGTCGCTATCGATCGACAGCACTGACAGTGCGTCCAGGCATGATTCTCGCCATCGAGCTGTGCCTGAAGGGCATCACCGATGTCACAATCTACGAGCGAACTGGAACCTGTGCAGGCACATGGTCACAGGTAAATCGCCCTTCCTTTCATCATGACGTAGCTTACAAGCCTTGTATCAGAACACATACCCCGGCTGTGCATGCGACGTGCCGTCCCACTGGTATTCGTACAGCAAGGTCATGAACCCAGATTGGTCGCAAGCCTTCTCGGCCCAGCCCGAGATTGAGAAATGTACAGCTCTCACTCGCTCACATGATACAAGCTGACATCGAATGCAGACTGGGAGCATGTGCGCGACTTGTACAACTTGAAAGCGATCACGAAGTACTACACCAACTTTGAGGACGCTACGTGGAACGAGTCAAAGCAGAATTATACTGCTCGCTTTAGGGACGTCTCACCCCAGAAGGGCGGCCTTGAGTCGACCGAAGACTTTACGATCACAGCTCAGGTCGTTGTGTCTTGCATCGGCGGATTCTCTTTACCGCTTGACAAGCCACCTGGTCTGCCAGGCATCGAGAACTTTGAGGGCAAATCGATGCACAGCGCCCGCTGGGACAACAAGATCGAGCTCAAGGGTAAGAAAGTCGGTATCATCGGCAACGGCTGCTCTGGCGCTCAGATCGTACCTACGCTGGCAAAGGATCGCTCGATCCAACTCTACAATTTCTCCCGAACGCCATCCTACTTTGTGCCCCGTCCTCAGCACACTTATCCACGCATCGTCAAGTGGATGTTCCGATACATCCCAGGTGTAGCACTGCTGTATCGCTTCTTCATCGCCTTCGTTAGCGATCTCAGATGGCTAGCTTGGTTGATGAACAACCGCTTCATCCGCTGGTACGCCACCAATATGTCAGTCACGCATATTAAGAAGACGGCGCCGAAGAAGTATCTCGACTTCCTGATTCCAAAGTATCCCTTTGGCTGCAAGCGTGTCATCATGGACCCCGGCTACCTCGAGTCGCTCCATCAGGACAACGTCGAGCTGGTCACTGATCCCATCGACACAATCGTCGACAAGGGCATCCGAGGCAAATCTGGCCAGGTGTACGATCTGGACGTCATTGTGCTCGCTACCGGCTTCAATCTCTCGTCGAAGGGCCTCGGCCTCAATCTGATCGGACGGGGCGGTATGGCGGTCCACGAATGGTGGGAACAGACCAATGGTCCGCAAGCCTATCTCGGCACTACCTTGCCACATTTCCCCAACTTTGCTATGTGCCTAGGACCGAACGTCGCAAACGGACACGCGTCTGCCATTGCTTCGATCGAGCATCAGATCAAGCACGTCGTTGAGCTTTGCAAGGCCATGACGGATCGAGGCATCACTTCCTGGGAGATCAAGGAGCGCGTCGAGCATGAATTCAACGACAAGCTGCACAAGCGCCTTGGCAGAACAGCATGGTCTGGCTGCGCTTCATACTACCGTATGGACAACGGCAAGGTCATTGCTACCTGGCCCGGTACAGGTGCGCAAACATTCCGATGATTCATCTGCCATGTCCTGACGTGGGTCTGCAGTGTTCCGCTATGGTCTCCAGCTTCGCTCGCCTCGCTTCAGCGAGTACAAGCTTAAGGGTGACCGTGGAGCGGGCTACATCTCCAGTGCAACCACGGCCGTCAAACACGGATTGCTTGGCACGGTGATTGGCACACTCCGACTGTTTGACTTGTAAGGAACCATGAGGGTCACGTCTAAAAGTCTTGGCATCTTATGTAAGCACTAGTCTCCAAATGTTAGAGCATCGGCCATTGCATCTTTACATCCCACACTGGCACGGGCCTTGCGCTAAGAGCACAGCAGCGGGTGTAATAGAGGTCACCGGACCGCTACACTGCGAATGTCTAGTCGCGCGCGACGTATCGTGTTGGATACGTATGGCCACAAGGGATTCCATGCATCCCGGACCGCCAAGCTCTGGCAGGCAGCGACAGCTTGCGCATGCAGAATTGCACGCGCGTGAGACTAAGAAGTGCGACCCGCGCGATGCTTCCAGTAGAACGCGCAGAGCGCTCGTTTGTGCCAAATTCGCCTCGCCTCCTTGTACTGCATCGCGAACGATGCTTCGTCCAGCTGACCATCTTGAAAGCGCGCGGCGAGCTGCTCTGTTAGATGTTCTTGTTCGCTCAGTGCTGCGCGTAACCTGTTGAGCAGCGCAGGCGGCGTGCAACCCTGCGCTCGACGAGTCAGTCTGGCTCTGGGCACGAGCGATGGCTCCGACTTTGTATGCCTCTGCCTGGTCTTTCTCTACGGTAGCCCATATCACCTTGCTATCGAGGGCGGATTGGAAGGCAAGGGCGGTCTCTGAGCGCAGGGTATCAAGCTTCGGCCGATAATCGAGATTCCGCGCTGTCCGTTGACCGTCGTGAGCTTGCGTGACGGCAGCAGAGTGCACTCGCACCTGTCAACTCCTCATTGGCCCGCAGGAGCGCGTCATGCTCGTCGTAGAGTGCTATGGTCGAAGGCAGCGTGCCAAAGAAAGCATCAAAGTACTCGGGATCGCTTAGTAAGGCTTCTAGATCGTCTCGCCTGCTCGGTTGTGCCAGATCAGCTCCGGCAGATGCAGCAGTCTGCGCAGCTGACGATAAGCTTGACAGTCGCTCTTGGCACTCTTGCATGAAGTCTTGGCTCTGAGTTGGACCGTAGACATTCATGCCAGGCCTGTGAGAGAGCTACTCGGGTCGCAAGCCGGCGCAGGCAGGTGCGATACTAGATGACAGGGACAGTCGACAAAGGCGCGGAGACGCGGAGACGCGCTGGGATTGGCAGCTTGGCCGGCTTGGCCGTAGTAGTGCATGTCGTCAGACGCAGACGAGGATGGCGCAGACGAAGCCGGCTTCCCCTTGCTGGCGCGGATCCGCTTGCCTGATCCAGGCTCAGTCTTGCAAGCTGCGTCTGCCAGCTCGAGCGAGCCAAAGAGCTTCCTGTCAGCTCTCAGCAATGCCCAATCTCGATCAGCCAAGCAGGTCAGCACAAAGCCGCACAGCCGCTTCTACGAGGCCTGATTGATCACAATCAGAGCTCGAGCAATGTCGGCAAAGGAAGCTACAGACTCTCCAGAAACTCGTGCTGCCCGACAATGGACGTCATCGCGTTGATGTGCGCATCCGAGGAACAAGACAGATCACTCGAAGTCGTGTCTCTCTACCGCGGCTCAGGGAAGGTCTGGGACTGGCATGATCCCGAGCTCCCATCAGAGAGGATACACACAGATCTTGTCTGGTCGCCCGACGGCAGAACGCTCGCCTACGTGGTCACGACGCGCCAGAGTGTCAAGGTGCAGCTACTCAGCGTACACGATGCCGCCATACAGAGCATAACCACCATCGAGAACACAGGAGAGATCCCTAGCGAGCAGACTGCGCTGCCCATATGGTTCAGCCTGAGTAAGTCGAGCAATATCAAGCGCGGTCTGGCGTGGTCAACTTTTGAGGAATCACTGTACCGCCTCCCTGTGCCCGCTTGCCATACCGACAACGTCAAGGAACCTGTATCGTTTGCGCCGCTGGTCTCTCAGGAGCAATCTCGTTTCTTCAAGCCAGCCGAGCGCGATGTGTCCATCCTAGCTCTTCCTCACGCAGATGCGATCACAGCTACCTTACTGCTCGATGGCCGCCACAGCCTCGGCAATGTTGCTTTGAGAGCGGGTCCATCCTCTGTCACATCAAGATGTGTTGAATACCTCCCCACGCCCAATGAGCTGGTCACCATAGCCTCGACTGGCTCAATCTCCCGCATCTTGCTCGATCTGCCCTACGATGGCATCCTACCTCTCATGCGCACCTGCGAAGACGTGCAAGAATGGCTGCGGACGGCCAAATCGGCCATACAGCCTGCAGTGGATCGATGGAGGGAGCATACCCAGCTCGGATATGAGTGGCTGACGCAGCTCAATGGACGCATCGCTAGCGAGTCGCAGAGCGACACATCTGGTCAGTCTCTCGATTCCTTCGCTTTCGGGCAATGGAGCTCACCTCACCCTAGCGGAGCAATACTCTGCGTGTACACAGATCTACACGCTGCTCGCCACTGGCAAGTGCACGCCGGCAGTCACCGAATATCTCGGCACGAAGCTTACCGAGCGTGTAGGCTCTTTCGCATTTGCTGATGTGCAGCTGATTGTTCCGACAGCTTCTGGACAAGTGGGAGCACAAGGCCAAGGACGCCATCGCAAGCACGCTACTGGCGAGTCGGCAGATCGTTGCGCCACTGATGGAGCGAGTCATCATGAGGGTAGACCACGCATTGGCGTGCTCTGTTAGGCCAGTATGACTTCACAAGCAGTACGATTGGCTGACGACCAATGTAGTGGGAGACATTGGACCCAATTTCAGCTACACCAAGAAGAGCTCGAGAGGTGCAGGAATATGGCTCTGTTTTGCTTTACCGCTGCATACCGCGTGCACAAACTGAGTCTTATCGAGCAACGGCGCACCTTACATTTTTTCAGCTTTCTGAGATTTGGTGCGATTCGCTCCGCTCGTGGGATACTCGTATATTGACATGGCTGACGGCGTCACCAGAGATGCAGATGCTCGCGCAGGATGCTACCGAGACAGAAGCCTCCGTATCGGCAAATCATGACGCCCTTGAGGCGTCGCGCTTCATCCGATCGACGCTGTCTACCGTCAGCAAGCAATCAGACGAGACCAGCGGGTCAGCTCACGATCACGAGCTCGCGCGATACTTGAACGACGATGTCAAGGCAGGGGAGGAGGAAGAGCTCAGCCAATACATCGACCCATCAAACACTAAAGCGCGCGCGTCCGCAGAGCTCGAGCGAATGCGGCAAGCATACCGCGGTCTGCTTACATCGCGGACAATATCCGCACCAATGCAAGCAAAAGCATTGCCAATCTATCCGCTTGCAATTGCTCTCGACTCTCTTGAGGCGTCACTCGTCGCTTGTCTGAAGCGCGGAATGCAGCAATCAACAAGCAGCTTGAGAGTTGTCTCAGCGGCCACATCATCCGCGCGTGCAGTCCGTCTTCAAGACCAGCATGTGGTAAGCAACATGGCTTATTCGTCGGACTTGCTGAGATGCGAGGGCAGACGGCCTCGTCGGATCTCGTCATTGCCACTGCATCGGATAAGGGTACGGTGCTGACTGTCGCTTTCAGCGCTTTATACTGACACATCCATTTCAGTCGTTGAGGTCGTGTGCTACGATGGCCTTGGCATGCTCACAACTTCAGATGCCAAGTCGATCAACTTCGATGCGCCACTGCAGTCGATCCTCGCGCTTCGCATCTTCGATGCTAGCGACCTTATCATGTTGAGTGAGACGATGACCGGTAGGCTTCGAATGTGTCTCGGATCAGTACAGTACGCTTACGAGCGACGGCAGATGGCAAGCTGCGACACATGCTCAGTATGCTCTCGTATGATAACGATGGCAGAGCACCTCGTCACCAATCGCTCGATTCGATGCCAGAGGATATCGCACTCAACGGTCGAGCAGGTCGAAAAGTCGCTGGCTTACTTTGCGAGCGCGGTCGATCGCTTGAGCTTCTCGATCTCAGCTTTGACGATGAAGTCGAGGAAGACGATGATCTGATCATGTCTGACAACCATGACTGATGCATTCATAGACGCGCACGGCCATACACAAGACCGTATTCATCAGCGGGCGACGTTGAACTCGCCAGAATGTCGTCTACTGCGCGCACTGTCTCGTACAAACCACCCTCTGCGATCCAGAGCTGCGCACTCGCGCGTGCCTCAATGCAATCGGCATCCTGGCCAGCATGGCACCAGACGGCATGCTGAAGCAGGAATATACTCGATGCGATGTGGCCGATAAGATGAAGATTGTGCCGCAAGATGCGTGAATCAGTGGACTGTGCTGCCGGCTCAAGCCGAGTCATTGCATCTCTGACAGCGCTAGTAGCAGTTTGAAGCTGCAGATTGTCGGTCACGCTGGCAAGGTGCTTGTCACAGAAAGTGCCGAACAATCTGAGCGCTTCGCCATTGCCCTTGCGTATGAAACGCATAACATCGTCCGCAAGTACGGCCTGGGTGCCTTCCCAGACTCTTTCCACGACATTATCCGCCATGAGCTCGCCGATGCCCGTTTCGACCATGTAGCCCTGTCCGCCCATGCTTTCCATGGCCTCTGCCATCAGCCAGACGACCCGCGCCGCAGTGAAGGCTTTCACTACTGGCGTGAGTAACCGGAGGTTACTGTTGAGCAATTCTGTGCACATATCAGGTGCTGCTTCGGATAGGCCAAGCATCTGAACGACGCCAAAGCTGAAGTGTAGCAGAGCGCGATGCGTCACAGCAAGCCGACTGAGGATGTGCGTGTGCAGCTCGTTTTGCTCGAGGGGCTTGCCGCGTATGATACGGACCCGAGCGAACGCTTTGGCCAGGTCAATACATTTGTGTAGACAGCCGATCGAGCCTATAGCAGAATGCAAGCGAGTGATATTGAGCACAGGCGATATCGTCTTGACGCCTTGACCGAGACGGCCAACAAGGTGTCCCTGAGTCCATTTGAGTTCAAGCTCAGCCGTCGGCAGCGCCTTTGTGCCTATCTTGCGCTTCATTCGGTGTATCCTGATGCCGTTCCTCCGCTTCTCTGGCTCATCGTGCTCTTCTAGCCGAGTTCGAACGAGGAATAGGCTCAGCTTGCCCTTTTGTGCTGGTTCGTCGCTGACTGTGCGAGCCAGTGCAAGAGCTACCTGGCCATCCGTAGCGGACGAGAACCACTTGAAGCCGTCTAGCCGGAAGGGCGCACCCTCCTCGTCTGCAAAGTAAGATGAGGCCCTCGCCGTCGTCTCTGTCGCCGTATTGACATCTGAGCCTCCCTCACGCTCTGTCATCCACTGTGCTGCCATCCAAGATTTCGTAGAGTCGTTTGATAGCAAGCGAGGAAGGACCTCCTCGCGCATCTCGGGCGTGCCCTGGAGCTCCAGTACGCGCGCGGCACCGTCGGTCATGCTCAACGGGCAGCCGACAAGCTTGGATTCGGGTGCGAAGAGGTAGATTTTGGCAAAGGAGTGTATTCTCGAGTGCTCGCCGTGCTCTCGTCTGTATGCCAGGGAGACGAGGCCCTCTTGTGCGGCGACGCCCTTGATTGCGCGCCAGCCTTCACTTGTGACGAGTCGATCGATACGCCTGCCGTAGTTGTCATACTGTACAACATGGGGCTCTGGCTCATCTGCTGCTCGCTTGAGCGTCTGATGAGACTCTGAAGCGAGATAGAGGCTGAATCGCTGCAAGTCGCCGTCGACGGCGGGTAGGATATCGGGGGGCAACAAGCGACGCAAGAGTGCCTGAAGCGCTAGATCAGATGCATAGCCATCTGTATCGAGCGGCGCAAGCTGCTGAAAGCCCTCGCTGATCAGCATGAAGTCAGACTCAGAAGCCCAGGGATGCGGAGGTGCTCGCTCGGGGCTCGCTGCTCGCGTAGTTAGCGCGCGTGTCTCGATGTTGCGCAGAGCAAGCCAGGATTGGAGCATCATGACAGGCCCATCGTCACAGACAGAGCGAGACTAGAGGTGCGATCAGCTAGCGGACATGCCAACGTACGCTGCTTGCCCGTCGAACGAGCTCCGCGCTGATGCCCGCCTGTCAAACCCGTTTTGTGTGACAGTGACATCGAGGCAAGTCGCAGCTATTCACGAGGCTTGGTCCTTCCCCTGAGCTAATCACGGGCCTGCAGAGCGTTCTGGTCAACCAGCCCATCGTCATCGACAATGTCCGCGCATGCTCGTCAAAGGCGTTCGTCCAGCTGAACATGACTTGCATCTCAGGGCTCTGGCACGGTCAAGGCTGGCTTTGCAGGCTCAGATCATCCTGCATGCTTCTTTCCCGCCTAGTAAGCTCGCTTGTCATCTCGGTCGCTTCTCGCGCTGATGCCTCGGGAGACAGTGTCGGACGACCCAAGCACACGCGCGTCATGGCAGGCAGCGTCGAAGGCGACATCTTCATCGGCAAGCGGGCACAGGAGCTTAGAGGTCTCCTCAAGGTGCTCGCGGATGACTCTGCAAATACTGCGTGCTGATGGGCATCTAGCTCAAATACCCAGTCGAGCATGGCATTGTGACCGATTGGGACGACATGGAGCGAATATGGAATCACATCTACACAGAAGAGCTGCGCACGCTCTCAGAGGAGGTCAGGCATCGCTATGCAAGCAATGCGCCGAGTTCATGGGATTTACCTTGTCCAGCATCCTGTCTTGCTGACCGAAGCTCCTCTCAATCCCGCAAGCAACCGAGATGTGGCGGCGCAAGTCTTTTTCGAAACCTTCAATGTGCCCGCGCTCTTCACATCGATACAAGCTGTTCTTGCTCTGTATGTCGTCATGCACGGTCTTCAGATCCCAGAGCTCAGCGCGAGCAGATATGCGTCCGGGCGGACGACCGGTATTGTCTTGGACTCGGGCGATGGCGTGACGCACGCAGTACCCGTCTTTGAAGGCTTTAGCATGCCCCATGCGATACGGCGTGTCGACATCGCCGGCAGGTGCGTCCACTGCATTGACGCCTCGCACATGCGCTGAGATGCGGAAACGGCGCAGAGATGTGACAGAGTACCTCCAGCTATTGCTCCGGAAAGGCGGACATCAACTACATACATCTGCGGAGCGCGAAGTCGTGCGAGTCTTGAAGGAAAAAACTTGCTACATCGCCCTAAATCCGCAAAAGGAGGAGAAGGAAGCCATCTCGACTGGCCGATCGGAAAGCTACCAATTACCAGACGGTCAGATTGTCAAGGTTCGTCGAGCGAGCATTGCCTGCAAGCGCAAGCTCACGCGAGCCGCAACAGCTCGGCAGCGAACGCTTCAGAGCACCCGAGATACTTTTCAACCCAGAGCTCGTCGGGCAGGAGCATGCGGGCATACATCAGATCATTGTGGATTCGATCAACAGGACAGATCTCGATCTGCGCAAGACTTTGTTCTCGAATATCGTCCTGAGTGGCGGCTCGACGCTCACAAAAGGTGGAGACCTGCAAGTCCTGTCTCATTCCAGCTGATTGTCGAGCTCCACAGGGTTCGGCGATCGAATGCTTGCAGAAGTGAAGAAGCTGGCCATGAAGGAGATCAAGATCAAGATATTCGCGCCGCCTGAGCGGAAATACTCAACCTGGATCGGTGGTTCGATTCTGGCAGGCCTGAGCACTTTCAAGAAGATGTGGGTCTCAGCCGATGAGTATCAAGAGGATCCTGGGATCAGTAAGCTCGTCCAGATCCCAGTCCAAGGCCAGCTGACGTTCGAGATTCGTAGTCCACAAGAAGACGTTTTGACCGATTGCACAAGCAGTTAGCAACAACAATTGTTGTACAATAACTCGGGAGAGGACTCAAAAAAGGGTGCTAGCCTTTCGCGGCAAGGGACGCATAGGACAAGGCTACAAAGGCCTCTGGCTCGCGCGTCACTTGAACTCCCGTCTGGACACTGTCAATGACGTCGTCTGGTGCAGGCGGTGGCTCGACCCAGCCTTGGGGCACAAGGCAGGGGAACTGCAAGCCGAGCCAGGCAGCTCGATTGATCCAACCTGGCGCGTGTCTGCCGGTCAATCTGAACGCGAGCTCGTCTGATGCGTGGTTGCAATTAGCGGTGATGAGGTTGTAGCTCGTGCCTGTCCAGTCTTGGTCTCGCTTGAAGCCGTCGATGATGCGCAGCACTCGCTCGAGCGATCTCGAACGCGTAGAGTGGTCTGGCTTGTCATTCGGGCTTGTCGACCTCGATGGGAGGAGGTGCTGTCGACTGCCGGAAGAGGTGTCGTACGGCATATAGCGCTTGTTCTGCGCCTCTGATGGCACCGGTTCGGCAATCACGTCGCCCATATCTGCTCAAGGCTTCAGGCAAAGATGTCTGCATCGACATGCGAGTCCTCACGTATCGATCTGACAAAGCGCAACCCTGGTAGGGGTGCTTGGTCATTGGCCACGATCGGTAGAGCGAACAGGCCACTCGTGCCTGGTTGAGGATGGCCCCCAAAGGCAAACTCGAGTCCTATCGAGGGTATCCGTATGGCCGAATGATATATGCCCACGCCTGCTGCAAAGGCGAGCGAGGCAAGTCGAGACTCCGGTAGCAGGTCATACACTGCCAGCTCGATCCTGACCGGCGTGTCACGCTCCATGGCCGGCTACGACGAGGGTGCAGAGGGAGGTGCGAGCGCGGGAGGTTGGCGCAGCTTGGCGCCTGGTTTGGCGCGACTGCGTACTGCGCATACCTGGCCGGCACCAGGGCACAGCAGATCTTGAGATCTTGAGACCTCGAGACCCCGCAGAGCTACGATGCTGCTCAGCAACCCACCCCCACGGGCCTGATGAGACTCCATCCTCGACCTGTGGCCCTCGATATACCGACCAGCAGAACCGGGACAGCATGACGCCGTTGACTGTCAAGGCCGTCCTGACTGCTACTGGCCACACCAGGCGTCTCACGTTCCCGGACACAGACTCATTCACATATGACTTGCTCAGTGAGAGGCTGGCCCAATCGTTCGGACTGCCTGGCCACGTACACTCGCCCACTCGAGATCCGTACGATGGCCCAGACGAGCCATCGAGCCGTCAAGGCAGCTACTCAACCAATAGCTGCGCCGGCTCCCTCAGGATATCCTTTCAGGACGATGACGGCGATCAGCTTGCCGTTGAAAACGATGATGACCTACTGGAAGCTATCAACTTCTTTGCAGGCGACGATGTCGACGCCGCGCCAAGTATAGTCACCCAGAGCGACTCGATCTACGCTCGAGCTATGACGTACAAAGATCCAAAGCAGAAGCTCTTGCTCAGACTCTCCATCGCCTGGATACAAGAAGCTGACGATGCGCCTAGCTTGAGTGAGAGTGAGGATGGCGAATCCCTCAGTCAGTCTCCCATTTCCGTCAGCACACCGGCCACGCGAGGCTCCGTCAAACTCTGGGAGCTGAAGCCACCTGCTCCTTTACATGTCACCAACGGCCTTTCTCCCGTGTCGGCCAGGCTCAATGAGGCAGTACCGCCAATGCCCGCAACACCCAATACTATCGACAAGCTGCCCTTTGATCCGCGCAGAGACGGTAGTTGGTCTGGCCGTGAAGCGTTCCATCGCTCTTGGCATGCGAATAATGTCTCGCAACAGCCACCGTCGGTCGTGTCTGCTCCGGACAGTCAGCTTGACGATGCCACCAGCTTAGCGGGCACAAGCGTTTCCCGGAGCATTTCTGTCGCTACCGCTCAATCCTCGACAGACCCGACTCGTCATCTTCAGCGGAACGAGCGACGATCGAGTTTAAGGCGAGTGCCAGGACACCTCCTGAAATGTGCAGAGTGCAAAACGCAGATGCACGAAATCCGCTACGTCTGTCAGATCTGCGGGCCACTGCGACCTCACGCGGCGCAAGATCCCGATCTCTGGTCGCCCTCTACAGCTCGAGACATTGACGAAGACATCAAAGAGACCCCTGAGCTATCCGAACCAGACGACAACGACGATGCGCGGAGCGTACACACTTTATCCGGCAATGAGCAAGCCTCCACCTCTTCAGAGACCAGGGATGACGAGGAGGAAACTTGCGGTTATGAGCTTTGTCCACATTGCGTCGAGTACGCGGGGCCCGAGCATTCTAGGCGCGACCATCGCACGGTAGCCTTTCCAGCTGCCTTTTGCGAAGTCGCTTGCTCACCAGATGGCTACTGGAGCGAGACGGGTATGCGGCATCCCTTACTTTCTGTTCGTCCCCGCTGACGTTGGTACTGCAGAAGAATTGTCAGAAGCGCTGGCATGCACACTCTGCGGAGCATCCAATCTCGTCCGTTGGCGCTGTCTCAGCTGTGCAAAGCTCGCTCTCTGTTACGATTGCTTTGCGAAAGCGCCCAACTTTCATCCGCAGCACTGCTTCGAAGTTCTCCCTGCTTATCTGTTCTCGCCTCCTGCAACCCGTGCGCCTTCACTCGTACAGAAGCGTCTCGCGAACTACCGCGCACGCTCAACAACTGGACAGTCTGGCTTTTCGAACAGCTCGAATCTGACGACCATCCATTCTGATGCCATCTGCCACCGCTGTCTCGATCAGATCGTCGGTCCGCGCTATCATTGCGCGGTCTGTCGCGATGTCGATCTGTGCAGCCAATGCGAGATCCACGAGGCTCAGTCAGATCACTCTGACATCGGGCCCCATCATCATGCAGACCATGTCATGCTCAAGATCAATGTTCCCATCACAGACGACCAATTGCTCAGCCTGATCACTTCTCGTGTCAGAGACCTCTGGCATCCTATCAGGCCCCCGCGAAGGGGCAGTGGCGATAGCGGCTCGGACGACGGATCTGATCATCCTCACCGTGGCGGTGTGGGATGGCGGAAACGTGGCGGCTGGCGCGGTCACCACCACTCTCATCACCATGGCCATCATCATGGGCCGCCGCCTCCTTGGGCACGCAATGACTGGAGGGATCATCCTGGTCCTCCCGGACCGCCCTACGGACCGCCGGACCATCGGCCGAGCTTCCCACCGCCGCAGCCTGTCTATCTCGTCAACCCGACCAGTCCCACAGCGCCCATGAACCTGGCCCAATTGCCTCTGTCTGCCTTCTCTCAGAAACATGGGGCGATCTGTCAAGCATGCCAGGAACACATCGTAGGCGTCCGCTATCGATGTGCAATGTGCGAATCGACGAGACAAGCACGCTCCTTTGACCTCTGCTCGCGCTGCGAGCCCATCACACATCATCCTCGCACACATGTCTTCTTGATGATCCGCACTCCTCGACACGCATTCGCACAGCTTCTCTTGCCAGATTCGTTGTACGATAGCAACACTATCGACGAAAGTCGTGCCACCCTACATACCAAAGTCAGATGCGACGGCTGCCAGTCGTCGCCCATCGTCGGCGAATGGTATCGCTGCCTCAATTGTCGCGAGGGCTACGATCTTGTTCGTCCATGCAGAGAGTACTATACTGTGCTTGTGTTGACTTGATACGCAGTGCCGCACCTGCATCACCAACAACGCACATCCGGCTGAACATTGCTTTCTCAAGCTGTCCAGGAGGTGCGCCTCAGGCAATGCTCGCGACGCCTTTGCTAACGCATGTACATCCAGGGTAGATATGGACGCATTCAAGGTCATGCTAGCGTCGATCTGACCCTTGTTGTACACGAACATGTCACTGCCAAGCGTCGAGCGACCGCGCATTCCTCCTCTTCGTGTCGTGTCGCGTTCTCGGGGCCTCGAAGAGACGGCCAACGAATGGGCAAGAAGCGTACCATCAGCATCAACGGATTGGGGCAGGGTGGGCTCTGAGCATGATGGAGCTACTCAGTTAGACCAGCATGGACTTCTTCAAGCGCAAGGGACGCCCTTCGACGCTCGTCGTGCCATCTGCGGTCTCGACTTCAGCGAGCGTGCAGCTGCAAGAAGGCAATGCTCGAGCAGACCTTGCGACCGCCCCCGGCACCATGACGGCTTCGTCGAGTAGCTCGGAGTCCTTCAAGAGCAGCAAGGAAGCAGTCTCGAGCTCATCCTCCGACGCCCAACACGGGCAGCAATACTCGGAGCGCCGGCTTGTTCTACCGGACACTGTGAGTGCAAAGGAGGCGGACACCTTCATGCCTGATGAGCTTCTGCGAGCACTCGATCGTGATCCGAGCCTGTCGCCCAAACCGGCCTTGCTGGGCCAGTCTGCTGGTCTGGCCAAGTCGCTTGGCCCGCCTGTCAGCGGTCAAAGTCTCAACAGCGGCACGATTGGCCTCATGGACGACCATGGACAAGCCGTGCAAGTAGCATTCCCTACCAATCAGACTACGCCGACCCGTTCGAATGGCAGCAGACGGACCACAGGCATCGGTCCGAGCCATTCGGACGGAATTGCAGCCGCAGAATTGCCTACCCTACCTGCTATGAGCCCATTCGCAATGACCGCGTCTCCGAGTTCAACTCCTTCGCCGCACCCAACTGGCGTGCTCGCAGCGCAGTCCACCTACCATCCCAGCGCTGCAGATTCGAGACAGAGCGCCATCAAATCTGTCCTACAGCAATCCTTTGCCGCCGATCCTATCGCACCTACTGCTGTGACAGTTCCTGCGACCCTCCTGACGCCGGTAAAGACGACGTCGAGGCCGATCACAGCAAGCTTGTCACCCTCCCAGCGGCTGCATGCAGCCATGTTCGGCGAGCCAGAGCTAGATCCCGTCACCTCAGAGCCTCATAGCTTATTGCCAAATGCACCTTCCACCTCGGAAGAAAGTCCGCACAGTCGCTCGACTTCGCTCGAAATGACTTCTGCGAAAAAGTCGATTTATCCTACCGACTACACCGATCGCAAAAGCATGCCTGCTTTCATTTCACAGGCACCGCAGTCTGTCGTGCAAAGTACGTCCGAGGACATGCTCGAAACTTCTCTGCCGCGCGAGAATCATGTCGTCGACATCATGCAAGCGCGACATCGAAGATCATCAGAGACGTTGACGAGAACAAATCAAGAGGAAGAATTATCGCCTCTGGAATCAGCTGAGGAGCGCGCGTTTCCATCAGTCGGAGCTTCTCCGACGAGCCCAGGCTCAAGCTTCACTGATCGGCTTCGATCTCATAGACTGCGTGCTGCTGGACCGGATCTGTCGCTCAGACAGGATGAGGAAGCTCCTTCGCCGCCACCGAAATCGCCTCACATGCTACCGCCCATTCATGATGCTTCGACGAAACGATCGACAGCCAAACCGGCGTCTAGCACGTCTCAGGTCTCCAGTCAGCAGCGCGCTATGCTCGCTGCTCTCATCACTTCTGAACAGCCTCAGCAATCGTCGATCGCCCCTCCCTTGACAGCGAGCACCGCGAGTCGTACCAGCATGAGCAGCACAGAGCGCTCAATTGCTGGCGAACACCACTGGCAAAGCACTTTAGATCGCGATCGACTCGGATCGGATACCCCGCAACGACGCTCACACGCCGACTTTGTGATCGCCGTCATTGGCGCTCGAGGCGTTGGCAAGACGACCATAATTCACAGAGGCTTGCGTAAACCACTGGGAACGGAGATCAGAGGAGAGCCTGGCGGCATCATATGCTATTCCGCCGCTGTCATCGCCGGCGGACAGAACAGGCTCATCGAGGTCTACGAGTTGACTGACGAGCATGTCTCTATGAGCACAAGCGGTCTGTCTCTGCCCAATGCTGTACCTCAAATCGACGGTGCCATGCTTTGTTATGATGCCTCGAATCCCGGCGCACTGACGGGCTTGCGCGGACTGCTCAATGCCTTCTGGCGCAGAGGAGGTGTCAATCTCATCGTACTCGCATGTAAATCCAGTCCTATCGAATCACAAAACGCAGTTTTGCCCATGCGCGCTGCCGAAATGTGTACAGTCTACGGTGCGGGCATTGTTCAGCTGGACGGCGGTCTTGCGGATCCGTCGAAGAAGACCCGAAACAGCTTTGGTTGGCTCATACGCTCAATTCTGGAGACTCGCGGACTGCAAGTCGGCGCAGATAGCTCGTCTCGAGGCAGTAAAACTCTGAGCGCCCAAGCCGAGTCGCGCACTTGGACAGAGATGGAACCACGCGACGTCCCCGAACATTCTCGCCATTCGTCGCCAGCGGCCTATCTCCGTCGCCAATCGGTCGACCGGCAGGGTCCGCCGCGCAACGATCTAGGTCTAGGCACTGTACAGTCTGCTCCAGTCAATGGTGAACCACAGGATCGCACTACTTCCCTTGAGAGTCGGCTGTCCATATCGGAGGATTCCCGTGAAGCAAGCACGCCGCGTTCTCGGCACAGTGTCGTTAGTGTGTCCTCAAAGTCATCGGCTGGTGCTCCCAGCTCAGCCGGCTCAATCCTCATAGACCGACGGAGCTCAACGCAGGGCAATTCGATTTTGTGCGTATTGCCTTCGTCGAGCACATAAGTCGTCTGCTCATCCGCGCACATAGAGGTGGTTATTCCGGCAGGAGCGTAGCTGCGGACGTGTATCATTCCACCGACGAAGTCATCGACAAATTCCTCTTTGCAGCTGTCACTGGCAATGGTGGGTCCCTCACCAAATGCAGTAGCTGTATTCACATTCGGGACAGATGAGCAGCAGGTCGTCCTCTTCTTGATCATCTATCGGCGCTTTGCTGCACCGGCCCACGTCCTCAAAAAGCTTATTGAGCGATACGAGTTCGTTTCGACGCGCCTGAAAAGCGATCCTGTTCTTAGCCGATACGCTCATACCCGGCTGTGCAGCGTGCTCGCCGATTGGCTCGAGTACTACCCTGGCGATTTCACTTCTGTCCGCGTCCGCGCGCTGATCAAGCCATTTCTGGAAGGTCTGGTTTTGCAGGCGTACGTAAGCCGATACGCAATAGAGCTATTGCCGATGCTGCGTAAGCTTGAAGATGCGGATGACCTCGATAATTATTGGGCCTGCCCAGACCCTTCCGTAGAGAGTCCTGTTCCAGAAGCCGTAGAGGCTATCGCGCCGCCTCAGATCCCAGCGAACGCAAGCAGCATCGCGTCACGGCTCTCCGTCAGACCATCAACCGATACCTCTCGGATCATTCATCAGAGCAGCAATCTCCTGGCGACTGCGATATCACTTCTGAACGACACAGAGGATGCAATAGCCGAGCAGATTTCTCGCCTTACCTGGCGAGCGTATCTGGTCATGTCTGTAAGTCTCAAACGCAGACACGTCATATGGCATCGATGATGCTGATACCTACACAGTCTCGTGACCTCATTCGTTACATACTTGCTCCACGCAACCCTACAGATCCGAGCGGGTCCAGGCTGCGAGCAGCAAATAATCCAGTCACACGAGCGATTTCATGGGTCAATCACTTGTCCAATTGGTGCGTGCACACCTCAGAGATCCGCGCCGTCCTTACTGTGCTTCAGGGTGGCGTCGGTCATACTGATCCTTCCTCGCGCAAAGATGAGGGCTCGGATGATGGAAAAGATGATTGGCGTCGCGGTCCGCCTGCGCGAGACTGACAATTACGACGCCCTGATGGGACTCCTGGCTGGGCTCAACTGTCAACCGCTCTATCGTCTCGAAAATACACTCGATCTCATCAAGGATCGGCCTCTGTTCAAAAAGTTCAAGAGTCTCAACCGACTCATGTCCTCAACGCGCTCTTTTAGCGCGTACCGCATGGCTCTCTCGACATCTCGACCCTTCGTCATACCGTACATGTATGCCCACGCACGCCGCTCAGTGATGGTGACTGAAGAGCTCCTTGGACAGAGGCTGTCATCTACAAGATCTCGCTCGGCTCGATGAGGGCAAAAGCGACATGCGCAGCGGGCTCATTAACTGGACGAAATTCCAGCAGATGGCGAAATCAGCTGCGACTGTATTTGACTGCCACAAATTTGCACCCGAGCTCGCAGTGGATCAAGGCGTAACCAATCGTGTTATGAATGACGCCATATTCGACCTTAATGACAATGTGCGTCATAGCTTCGTCTAGGTCGCGCGGGGATTGACGATAGGACAGGCGCTCTATGAGCTTAGCTATCAATATCAGCCGAGAGCAACTAGCGCGTCTTCTGCACCCAGCGCGCTCCGACGGATGTTTGACAACGTCCGCTCATGAATGACGGTACACACGATTTTGTTGTTGATGCTTGTACAAAAGTGCGTTCAGGAGCTAAGCACGCCTCTCTCTTCTTCCCCCTGCTGTTGCTCCATCTCTTCCTTGAGCGACTGAATGATCTCGTGGCATTCCGACATTGTTGCGTGCAATATTGCTTGGCCTTCTGGTACGTCTCCACTGGCGCCCATGAACTTGCCGTCGACCCGAATAGCGTCAATCTGCGGATTACCATAAGAGAGTGTTCAGATATGACAATCTCAAGCCGCGTCCACGTACCTGTGAAAGCGCGAGCTGGTACGGATACAGGTCGCGAGTGGAGTAGGGACCGCCATACCGTGACAGCTCCGTAAGACACTGTGGACTGTAAGCATCGACGGGGGGCGTGACAATGCGCAGCTTACACGTTTGACGGTCGACAATTTGTTTGCTATCGGCATGAGCTCCTCTGCTATCGGCTCAGAGGACGCCATGAGTCGGTAGATGAGGCCATAGCATCGTCGCAGCAGATAGAGCAGGACCTGCTCGCGGTCAGTACGAAGCCAGTCGATGGTCAGAGTACACACCAGCTGACCGTCCGGCTTGTTGCCCTCGCTGTCGACAAACCGACCGTCAACCCGCATGCTGTCGATCTCTTGAAGTGATATTTGATAATTGTAAAGATCCTGGGATCCAATGGTCAGCAAACTCGGGCCACAAATGTGCGGCGACTTGCTGTCTCGCGTAGTGTCCATCGATGCGTGAGAGTGAGTCGCTCGAGCTGAGCTCGCATCTCGCTCAGACGATCATAGATCAATTTGAGCGGCGGCGCGACGTCCTCGCCCCTTGCTGCGATCTCTTCGCAGAGATCAAAGTTATTGGACAAGATGCCCGCCAACAGTGCTTGACCCTCCGGGACAGATGAGCCGCCCGGCCCTAGGAATTTGCCGTCGACGCGCTTTCTGCGCTCATCGATCAGACAACGACCTGCCGATGAACGGTAAGAAACGAACGAGTCTATCGTCCGCAGCTCCTCCTTGAGAACTTCAATGTCGGCCTTGTTCATCTTGGCTGTCGGCTTGGAGTATATTGCGGCAAGCTGCCTCCTGATGGTTATCAGACGCTGATGTATAGGCACGAGCTCGTGGCTCAGCCGTGAAAGGCCTTTGACGAGGACATCGACCATTTTCTCTGCGGCAATGATGAGCTCTCGAGCAGATCGCGAACGACAGTATGATATCGTACGGCAGTCATTGTGCTTCTTGAGAAGCAGCTTGGTCAGCGCGGCCGGATTGTCCGAGCTGACGATGATCTCTCGCAGCTCAGTCAGGCGTGTCTGAAAGGGTGCGAGATCGTTCTCCGTGTAGATGCCGCTCTCGTTCATGTGGTCGAGAAGTTGCTGTCCAAACAAGCCCGCTTTCAGACGATGATGATCGTCTGGAGTACGAGTCGCAAACCTTCATGGTCGCCAGCTGACAGTAAGATGCCGGTGATTCGCGCGACTTGCCGATGGTGAGAAAGAAGAGCGAGAGGAGCTGGAAAACGTCGTTGAGTGTTGTATCTAGCCTATTGGCTTGGTCTGGCTCGAGAAAGTCGGCAGGCGCTGACGCGGAGGATGGGGATCCGCTGCTGGTCGTCGACGAATCTGCCGCTGCCGATTTGGCATCTCGGGTGTCGCGCAAATCGTTCAGCTTGGTGACTGATGACGGCTCCGTCAGCACACGGTGGAGAGCCTACCCTGGGCCACCGACCTTGCTTGATGACGGCCGAGAAGATGTTGAGGACATCCTGAGCGCGCACGTACTCTGACCTGTCTTTCTTGAGAGCTGTCAATCTATTTCTGATGCTGTCATCGCACGAGCGTGACCGCGTGAGCTCCTGCGATGCTGCCGAAGCATGTTGACTGACTTGACGAGCGCTTCGAGGATGGGCAACTCCTCCGAGGGCACAGGCATGGTCGGGAGCTGTATATTCTGTCGGGCTGCTGAAGCTGATGTGTTCGTAGCGGGCGCTGCTCAGACGATAGCGTCCTTGCGCTCGAGGCCAGATGCCGGCTTGATCAATTTATATTGCGCGACCGCGCGACCATCGCGACTTTTTTCCTGGGCTCGGGCTGATCAATCTCAAGGCTCGAGCCCTATCCTGATGGCAGATTCTCCGCGATGACAAGCTTATTCCGATGCTGCGGCAAATGTCTATGATCTGCAGTCGGACAGATTCCAGATCCACGGCAAACAATTTTGCATCGTCTGCGCCCTGAGCGAGCAGTCCCATTGAGCCAGCCTGAGCGACGCAACCCTTCCTTCCAGGCAGGGATCAATCGTGCAAGAGATAGCCTGTTCTACTTCACGTCTGGATGTGGCCAGGCAGCCGCCGCTTGACGCCTTTGATCAGAAAGATACCTATTTGCATCTGCTTTGTGCAGCGCTCGACGGAGTTTCCAAGTTGGGCGAGCACATTCTTCCACCAGCTTACATCTATAGCCATCAATATGAAGTGGCGCGTCTTGCGCGATTTGCTTGCGTCACAGCACAAGAGATTTTGTATATCTTGTCGCAGTAGTCATGGCCGTGGCTGTCGCAAGGAGAACCGCAACAAAGTATACGGCAAAATTCCTTGGTCAGGTAAAGAGCAACGCCGGCATGCACTGAATGCGCGAATTCGAAAGTCGCCCGAAAGTCCGCTCGTCGGAGTGAGTGGCATTGCCTGAACCTTCATTTCCTTGCATCAGCCGATTGTGCTAGCGCTTGCTGTGATCTCCCATCTTGAGAGTGCAGAGAGCTGAGAGACCCAGAGCGAGGGCGGATCGTCTACGAATGCCAGTGCTTTGATTGGCTCCTCGAATTGACGTTGCGTCAGGCCACCGAGCTGGCCACCGATCTCCTGCTTGCCCGTTCGCAGTGACCAGAGCCTGACTTGAGCGTCTTGACCGGCCAGTGCGAGGATCTCGTCGTTGTAGATGTCGCAGCCCAGATCTCTCATGTAATGATTGATATGGCCCTCAAGCGTCATGAGTGGCCTTTGAGACTGTATGAAGCGAGTGTCGAGCATTTCGACATCACCCTTCATGCCAACAACAAGCAACTCAAACTCGCGTACGAGCCTGAGCGAGGTAATCGGGCTGTGATTGCTGCTCTTGGCTTTCAGTGCTGCAGTCTGTGACGAGCGCATGTCGATCAGATTCACTTTGCCGGATCGCAAACCGGCAAAGAGCAGCGAGCGATGTTGCTCGAGCGCAAAGACGGCAGATCCCGTAGCGATGCTGTCCATCTCGTTTGGTCCTCGCAAAGGATCCCGCGAAACGAGTACCTTGTCGTCGCAACCAAGCGCAATGATGTCAGGTGAGAGGCTGCCTGTCCAGAGCGAGGTCTTTGCTGGACTGAACGTGATGCTCGCCTCGCTCACGGGCGTCGTGGCATCCTCGGCCGGGTCGTGTGCGACGGCAAAGAGAGCCTTGGCGGGCGAGCCGAGCGAGGTTGCGAGGAAGCGATTGCCGTGGAGCTTCAGACTCGAGATGGTGGAACCGAGCAGCCATTCTGTCCGAAAGGGATCCACATTGCTCGGTAGGTTCTCACGAGCCCACTGGCTCGGCGGCTTGAGACTGGCAAAGCAGATTGATCCTGCCGTCCCACCCAGCCTGAGCTCTTTGCGGCCCGGGACGGCGGAAATCTGGGTGATGTTCTCGTCGACAAAGAGGCACTCGGGCTCTCGCGACTCGACCTGAACAGCACGAGCGGCAAAGGTGCCTAGGAGCAATTCGTGTCTTGCTCGCTCGAAGTCGCGCAGTGTGACTGGGCCGGCAGTTCTGTGATTGCGACTGGGAAGCCTTGAAGCCGGCGACTCAGCATGGCCATCCGGCTGGCTGAGCAAAGGTAGAAGAGATTGTACAGGCTTATGTCGATGAGAATCTGTCTTGAAGTATCGTTTCTTGCTGAAGGATCATGTGTGGTAGGATGAGCTCCTCGATGACGGGCATAGTCGGCATCGCACGAACCTCGCATCGTAGTAGTAGCCGGGCAAGTTCATACATCGATGCCCACCTGTCACGTGGATACACCGTGCACCATCCGCCGAATCGCTCACCGCGTCACGTGCGTCACCGGCAGCGATCGAAAGTACCAAGCTCTTGATAAAGCGAGATTTGCATGCTCGCACGATGCTGTCGCTCGACGCAGAGACGACAATGCGATGCTCTTCTATCACTCAGTCGGGCGGTTCAGGCAGAATGCGCTCGCAGACGTCCGGTACAGGCAGATCACAGATCGTTGCATTCAAGCGTCGGACGGAGCAGACAAGCGACGCCAGGCAGGAAAATCCGGCCAGGCAAAGATGGGCAAAGCAAACGACAGATGTACAAGCCCGTCTATCTCTCCAAGGACGACTTTCAGAACTCGTATCGCTACACGCTAGACAGAATCCACAAGCTACTCTGCGCTCGACTGCGAATTTTTGCCTCGACAGATTCTGGAGCTGTCATGTGTCGATCGTGGGCAAAGAGGCTCAAACTGGATCCCGTCATGCTTCATGACTACGCCCAGAGATGGGTCGCCCTCGTTCTGCCCGACATACGCCAAGCAGACTGTTCACCCTCGCCCCTCGATCCGAGCCAAATCTCGACGCGCGAGATCCTCGAAGGCCGACTGGGACACGGATTCGATCTGGAATGCCTCAGAGACTTGTTGGACAACAACACAACCGCCTCAGAGGACACAGAGACGCTGGACGTCATCATCTTTCGAACCTTTCTGCCCTGGGCAGCCGCGCAAGAGCCTGTCGTGCGCAAAGCAGATGCCTTCACGCCCGCCATGCAAGCCGCACGAGCACGCGGCGAAGACATCGCCATGCCTTCGCCGAGCGAGCTCATGCCGTCAAGATTGTCACAGCTCGCCAAGATCTTCGATCAGCGAGACGCCCTCTTGGACAGATCTGCCAGAGCGATCCCGCGCACGATCCATGTTCATGTTGGGCCGACAAACTCTGGCAAGACCCACAATGCCCTTAGGGCACTCGCCGACAGCGACAATGGCGCCTACGCTGGCCCACTCCGCATGCTCGCTCACGAAGTCTTTCATCGATTCAACTCGGGCGACATCAAGGGCAAGCGAGGTCAATCGCTGCAGTGTAATCTCATCACGGGCGAAGACATCCGCCAGGTCTCGCCCGAAGCCGGCCTCGTGAGCTGCACGATTGAGATGGTACCCATCAAGAAATTGATGGACGTTACCGTCATCGACGAAATCCAGCTGATGGCGTTGCACGATCGTGGGGCAGCCTGGACCGGGGCTCTTATCAACTTACAGGCACGCAACGTGCATGTCTGCGGCGAGCCTAGTGCGGTCGGCCTCATCTACAAGATTGCCCGCCAGTGTGGCGACAACGTCGTGCTGCACGAGTACGACCGACTGTCCCCACTGACACTCAGCAAAAAAGCGCTCGGTTCGCTCAAGCAGCTCGAGCGTGGTGACTGTCTCGTGGCCTTTTCGCGCAAGCGCATCTTCCAGCTCAAGCGAGATATTGAGCGCGACACAAATCTTCGAGTAGCTGTCGCTTACGGCGGCCTGCCCCCAGAAGTCAGAACGAGTCAGGCAAAGAGCTTCAACGACGGCGAAGTCGACATCATGATTGGAAGCGATGCGCTCGGCATGGGTCTCAATCTGTGCGTCTCATGATCCCCACTCGATGCTCATCAAGCTCACTTGCACACAGCCACGTTCGAAGGATGATCTTCTCTGCCATGGAAAAATGGGATGGTGAACGAGCGATACCGCTCAACGTGCCCTTGACGAAGCAGATCGCTGGCCGTGCCGGCAGATACGGAAAGCAGTTTTTGGTCGAAGGCCGTCCAGTCGATCCGCCTGAGAAGAGCCAAGGCTTCGTCACAACGCTTAGATCAGATGATCTGCCCTTTCTGGAGACTGCCATCAACGCGCCTGCTCGTCGACTTCATGTGGCCATCTGGGGCCCAGGCGGGAAACATGTAGATCGACTCAAGCTCCTCTTCCCCGAGGACCACGATACGGCCGAGCTCGAGCAACTCACACTGGACTTGACACTCTTCAGGCCGCATCTTTCGACGCCTCGCAAGGCCCCTGGAAATCTGAAAATGCTGGACAACGTCGACACAAGTCTCCTCACGCCTCGCGAAAGACGCGTCTGCCTGCTTGCGCCGGTACCGAAGCGACGAGCGGAAGATGCCTTTCGCATCTTTGTGACCTCCGTCGCCAATGTCCGGACGCTCTTGGTGCGCGACTATATCGCTCAAAGCGGGCTACAAGACGCGCTCGCCGAAATCTTCGAGCTGCTCTCCGTCGATTGCAGTGATAGCTCGCGGCCTGTCTTTGACGTTGCAAAGACGGTCGGTCTCACTGCTTCGGACATCCGGACAGTTATGAACAGTGACAATACTGTCATCATGGAAAATTTACATGCCTGCCTGACGCTCTATCTCTGGCTCAGCCTGCGGCTGCCTCTCGTCTTTGCCGACCGACTGACTGCTAATTCTTACCGGAACATGATCGAGCAGATCCTCCAATGGGGACTACTGGCATTACGTAAGAGCAACGTGACAGAGCTCGACCTGGCAGCGCTACCGCGACTCGAGAAGCGCTTCGCCAAGCGTTCCGAATTGATGAACACGCCCTCCATGGCTAGGTCAGGTGCAGTCACCGCCCAAGCGTAGCTCTGTCGACGGGCAGGACTTGCGCAGAGGGGCATCGATGTGGCTCATCCGGCGGCTAGCTCGCTGCGTTGCAGCTCTAGCTGCATAGTCATCACCCCTTATACCTGCTGCCACACTCTTCGTCAGGTGTGGAGCGCGCGCAGAATGCAATCTGACTACACATGATGCGTGGCGGTCGGCGAGGAGCTGAGCTAGCTGAGTCGCCGCACTTCTTTGCGTTCTCTGCGCGCGCTCGGTGTTGAAAGGTTGCCGCTTGCCGTAGCTGGCGCAAATTCCAGGTGAGACAGCATGTTCCCCGACTGGTTGTCGATCCGTATAGCGCTCAGGATAGCGATTGGCTTCCTAACTCTCATCGCACCGCTCGCTTTCCTCGTCGTCGGCTTCACGCTCAAGTATACCTGGCCAGCGCCGTTCCTGGCCCTTGTCGCTCCTCACTGGACGATTGCACATCCTCGCTTGGCCTGGACATTCAATGTCTATGCTGCATCGGAGGTCGGCTTCTGGTTCACAGACCGGGCAGTGCGCTACTGGGTCGAGCACAGCGGCAGAGGCGCTCCAGCTCTATCACAAGAGGAGCGATGGGAGCTTGTCAGAAAGGTGGCGGGAGCGGAGGAAGATACTTGGAACGGCTTCCTCGCAAGCTGGTTCACCTACAAGCATAACGTCCTACCGTCCAGCGAGTCCAAGCCGAGCGAACACTCTGACGAAGGCGCGTCAGGCTCCAACGAGGAGGCCGGTCGAGCGACAAAGGACGATGCGAGCACGCAAGGCAACGGCCGCTTCAGAGCTCGTGACTGGCGCAACGAGGACCATCACGCGTACGTTCGTGAGATCGAACACCCCCGCGTAGGAGCCGAGAAGGAGGACGTGGGCCATGACGATGTCGCAGAATGGCTCAGCGCGATGTTCTTCAATCGCACCCTGACAGAGCTGCGCAAAGACGACCAGCTTTCCGAGGAGCTCGACAGCATGGTGATCTACCTCGCCTCGGGCATGCAGCCGCCCAACTATACCTTTCAGACAGGCCGCTCGGGCAAAGTCACCTCGTTCAAGCCTTACTTTGATCGCTTCCGTACGCGACATTGTCCTCTCCTGTTCTATGCATGTACTTCACTACTCGCTCAAGGCGGTGATCTCATCATGTGGCTCTGCGGCTTTCGTCACTACGGTCAAGCATCTGGCCTGATGCTGCCGCCTGTCTTCATGAGAAGATCGCTGTCGGCCGATGCGAGAGCACGTCTGCCGGAGCCCAGGACTGAGCAAGAGATCTCCGACAAGAATCTGGCCAAGCGGGTTGGCTATTGGTATTATCCAGGTGCAAAGGGAAAGGAGAATGCTTTGCCAATCGTGTACATGCACGGTGCGCTCTTGTCCGCATCAGATTGGCCAGTGCTGATCGCCAGCGAGCTCCTGCAGGCATGAGTGGAACGTATGGTCCACTTGCATTCATCATCATGCTCGCGAGGATCACCGGCAGACCGGTCTTCATTCCCGAATTCCCATACGTCATGATGAGACTGCATTGGCCCGGCTTGATCATCGTGAGGCGGCAGACCGCGCTCGCCGTCAAAGCAATGCTTGCTGCTCGCGGCTTCAAGCAGAGCATCATGGTGGGCCATTCGCTCGGTCAGTTCTCCGCATGCTCTCTCCATCTGAGCTCATCCTCCGATCGTCAGGCTCCGTGCCGCTTGCCTGGCTCAGACACGACGCGCCTGAGCTGTGTGCAGGCGCTGTGCTGGTCGATCCTTCCAGCATCGTGCTCCACAGAGCCCATTGCTGTCGCAACTTCTTCCGTCAGAACCCACGCACGGCGGCCTCGATCTTCTTTGAATATTTCGCCAAAGAGCGCGCCATGGGTCACTTCATGGGCAGGCATCTCGAATTTTCCGATTCGATGCTGTTCGCTCCCACTCACGTCAGACCACCTCCACCTATACCCCCACAATATATCACCCACGAACGCACAGAGGCCAACAAGAATCACGTCTACGGACCGACACTGCCCGACAAGCAATATGTGACCGTCTATGTCTCCTGCAACGATTGTATCGTGCCAGCTGATCTCGTCAAACAATACTGCGACAAGACAGGCATCGACTGTGTCGAGATGGAACATCTCGATCACGCCACTGTCCTCTTTTCACCCTACTGGCTGAAGACCATCTGTCATCGGACTGAGGAGATCAGTGCGGATCTAGAAAGCGCGCTACGAGAGACTAAGGCTCGCTGATTGTCGTCCTGCTGTTGTATAGTCACAGTGGTGCTCTGTCGAGTCAGACTGCCCTCGAAACGCGCCCACGCCAGATCGCGCAGGTGCGCAGAGAGGCGCGTCGTCGTCGGGCGCGGGCGCTTCCTCACGGGCGCACAGAATCGAACGAAGCCCTTGTGGCCATAGGAACCAGCGTCAGCTCAGCAGTGACTCGCGCGTGAGCTAGATCGCGCTCACTGGCAGTGCGATGAATGCCGCGCCCCTGGTAGAAGCGGCAAGCGCGACCATGGCCAGCGTCACCCAGCCTGCCGCTAGTCAGCTGCCTTACCCAGCTTCGCTCGAACCGCTCCTCCACTGGCTCAACACGACTCTTACACGAGCAGAGGGCATCTACGACAGCATACCCGGCAGTGCCATCGTCTGGCGCTACGTCAAAGTCTCGCATCAAAAGTGAGTTGCCCCGTCGATCGCTCCGTCCTCACTGCTGCATTCACTGGGGCCAGGTGGTGGCAGAAGCCGGGTCCAGACACTGATGCGGCCGAGCAGTGATCCATTCAGGACAGTGCTCGAGATTCTCCTGTTTTTCTTCGTCATCCGTACCGTGCTCCAATCGAGGACGAGGGGAGATCGGTCAGGCAAGCACTTTATCAAGTTTTCTCAGCGAGAGATCGACGAACTCGTCAACGAGTGGACGCCGGAGCCTCTCATGCCTGCCCCCCCGCGCGCTGCAAACGGCGCTGTACAGTCTGCAGAACAAGCCTATCACAAACCGCCCGTCATCATTGGGCCGGCAATACTCCGTCCACAAGTCGCCGTCTCGTCCGAGGGTGGTCAACGTCAAGTGCTTTGCCAGCTCTCTGCGCTCGGCTGGCACTTACTTTGACTTTGCGCTAGGTTCTGAACGTCACCACGCCCAACTTTGCAGGCTTGTTCGCAGACGAACACGTCAAAGGCAAAGCTATCGAGTGTCTGCGTTCTTACGGCGTCGGCAGTTGCGGTCCTCCCGGCTTCTATGGCACTTTTGGTAGGATCCCACGAGTCACTGCTTCCAATCCTGATTGCCGTCACAGATGTGCACATGCAGCTCGAACGCGCTATTGCGCTGTTCCTGGGCGTCCAATCGTCGATCATCTACTCTCAATGGTTCTCCACTGCCTCGTCTGTCATTCCGTCCTTCTCAAAGCGTGGCGACATCATTGTTGCCGATCGAGCCGTCAATTTCGCTATCCAGAAAGGCATCCAGATCTCTCGTTCGACGGTGCGCTATTACGACCATAACAATCTCGACAGCCTCGAAAAGGTTCTCGAAGGCATTCGCAAGGATGACAAGAAATACAATCGTGATCCTACCAAGAGCAGGCGGTTCATCGTCACTGAAGGCATATTTGAGAACGATGGCGCACTGCTCGATCTGCCACGCGTGGTGAGTTCCTACACACACTCTCTTTGGTCCTTGCTCATAAAGATGCACAGATCGAGCTGAAGCTGAAGTACAAGTACAGACTCATACTCGACGAATCCTGGTCATTTGGCGTGCTGGGCAAGACCGGACGTGGACTGTCGGAATACTATGGATTGCCGGTCAGTACGCTCACCTATTGCCGCGATGTCGTCTGATACCAGTCAGGATAGGCGGGCGATATCGACATTCTATTAGGCTCCATGTCAGTTGGATTGAGTGCAGCCGGTGGCTTCTGCGCAGGCACGATCGATGTAGTCAACCACCAGGTGCGTCTTTGCCAAGATAGATCGAGTCGGTGTTGATGCGTAGAGCAGCGCATCAATTCAGCCGCATTTGTGTATTCGGCCGCTATGCCGCCTTTGCTAGCTGTAGCAGCCACGGCAACGATCGATATACTGTCAAACGCCAGCAGGCCGCATCCTCTCACAGGCCTGTCAGACAATGTCAAGGCGCTAAGGACGGCGCTAGACAAGCTTTCGGACATTGTCGATGTTCCCTCGCACCGGGAATCTCCAACAATTCACATCTTTTTGAGAGATCCTCCCACTGCAGACATCGGACAGCAAGAAGCGATACTGCAACAAATCGCAGACGACTGCCTGGCGCAGGGCGTGCTCATCGCACGAAATCAGCGCCTGTGGTTGCAAGAACTGCCGAGCGAGATCGACAGACCTAGTCTGCGATTATGTCTCAGCGCAGCTTTCAACAAGCAAGAGACGCAAAGAATCGCAAGCGTTCTCTCTCAGTGTATAAAGGCGAACCTAAGCTGAAACGGTAACATGGTAACATTGCATTATGTCGAAATGTGCCTCATCACCTCTGCTGCGTGATGTCGTTGCAGACTGTCAATGCATGAGTTAGAAAGGGGGGCAAAGACGTCAAGCGACTGACTAGTAAAGCATCACATCGGCCTGCATGACGCCTTCGATTGAGATCTTCGCTGAGGGCGACAAGTCGATTTGCTGGGCTTCATTGCCGAGTAGAAGTCTTCCCGTCTCGTCGACATGAAGCCGATTGACAGATCCGACTGCATCTCCTGCGTGTGCTGCTGCTGCTGCTGCTGCTGCTGATGATGTATGGGAGGCGGAGTCAACTTGTGGCTGCTTTATGTCCAGCAGGATCTGTTGCTGTGGCCTGCCGGCTACTTTGAGAGCGTTGAGCTCTTGGCGCACCTCTTCTTGGCTTTCTTCAATGACATGACGGGCGAGACCGTCGAGCGCCACCATCGAGCTGCGCGCAACGTGATCTGTCAGAACAGGACTCTGCCAGAGGACCGTCGCGTCGGGATAACGCCTGGTGATGTTGTTCAAGCCGGACTTGAATTGTGTCTCATACCAGGTGATACGCTCATCAGACACCGAGCCAGGTGCCACGGGAGCTTTTGGATCCAGGTGGTCCTCTGTCGCCCAGCGGTACGCATTACTGTGAGTAGTTGAGAGATGTATGAGGTCCGGTTGACGGTTGCGTCCCACGAGTGGCAACACAGTGTCTGCCACGAGAATCATGATATTGGCCCATTGATAGAGCGTCTTCTTTGGATTCGCATCATAAAAGGTGTCGCCCTTGTGCGCCTTGACGCCAATCTCTGCGCGCGTGTGCATACCGTGATGGAAGACCTGGACCTGCGCGTTCGCATGAGTCCGAATGTTCGTGTAGTACGCATGCATGACGTACTATGATGAGATCAAAGCGGCTGACTTCACATTTGAGGGGCGTGAATGACTCATTGATGGGAGAATCATCCAGGTACCGTTGATTGAGCTCGGCCAATCGCTGCTGCAAGGAGTCAAAGAGCCCCTTAATGGTCTCATTGCGCGCATCTAGTGAGCTAGCATGACCGCCCATGAGCTCACACCATTCAAAGAGATCCTGGGCGTGTGTCAGTTAAACGTTGTTAAAGCGAGATGAGCTGACATTATGGGCAGCAACATCGCGCATCATTAGGATGGTCTTGTTGTGAAGCCAAGGCATTTTGAGGTTGTCTCGCATCGGATAGGTGGCGAGGGTTCCGCCGGGCTCGTGCCGATTTGACTTGCTGATGGCGCGCAGCAATGTTGACGGCAAGCATGCCTCGTCAAACGGCTTCCAATAGTTGTTGACAGCGCGGCGTGCAGATAGCTGTAGCTGACCGTGCCGGTGGAATGGATTGCAAGCTCCGAGGATCTTGCTGGCTTGGGCAGCATCTTGCCGCGTGAAGCCAAGGGGCTGGTGGTGTCTGCCATGCGTCGTGCTGGGTGCAAGCAGCCATGTGCCAAAGAAGAGCACCATGACGAGCATTGTTAATCGAAGGGGCGAGACGTAGTTGTACCAGACATGCTGATATTTTGCTTTGATTTGACTGACGGCAGATGGCAAGGTGAGCGACTCCAGGCTGCTCGTTTTGCGCTTGTGCTGCTGTCCGGGCAACATGATCTTGATCTCGCTCGTGTCAGACTCGACCATCGCAGGCATGAGGCGGTCGCAAAGTTTGGCGAGATCGCAAAGGCGACCACGCAACGCCGTCGCAAGGTCTGACACTTGCGACATATCGGCAAGCACAGAGGCAGTGCTTGCAGAAGGGCAGGTTGCCATGACGGGAGCGATCGTGTGTCCGGACGGCGGAGGTGGAGGTCTAGCGAGAGCTTGATACGATATGGCTGCTTCAATGTCGAGCGTCAAGACAGGTTTGCTTGCACGCGTCGCCATGGGGCCAGGGACGAGTTGTGCAGCACAGCGTGGCCGATGACTGACAATTTAGAGGCTATGCGGGCTACCAAATCGAGCTAGAAGTCATTCTCTGAGGTGATGCGGTGACTGCTGCGTGCGCTTGTTGTCAAGTCAGTTATCGTCGGAGAGATGCGTCGTCCAGGGGAGTCGGTAGAAAGCGACAGCAAGGCAGAGGAGGATAAGTAGAAGCGTGCCAAACCAGCGGATCTGGTCTCGCTCGAGACGGCTCAGGACGAATTCGTTGAGGACTTCTCGTGCCGTGCGCGGCGAGCGTGCAAGACTGCCGTACTCTTGCAACTGCTCCTCCGCTTCGTAGATTGGGTCTTCCACTTCGAAGCCAAGATACTCGGGCACGGTGGACATGGCAGTCGGCACGTCTGTCCAATAGTCTGACATGTCACGAGGGAAAAAGGCTCGATCGAGAGGTCTGTCACTTCATGATTGGTCAAGAGCTGCTCGTGGAGACCGACGAAAAAGCGCGACGTGGGTCCGAGCGCGCACGCCGCCATGGCGAGTTGTGAGCCTTGCAAAAAGCGTTTGCAATGTCATGCCCGTGCGGCGAGACTACAGGCATCTGTCTCGTCAAAGAGGCGCATTCGTAGCCAAACTTCTTCCCGAGATCGCACCTCTGGCGATACTCAGCCGACTTGTATCAGGGGCGTTGCCTGGGAGGGCCCGTAAAGCGGGTCGAGGTTTTCACAGGACAAGCTTTTTCCCGTCGAGATGGGCGGAGCTGTACAAGTTGGCGTGCGCTTACAATGAGCATAGACGTGTATGACCGGATCGGGGACCCAGGTAGCTATGTGAGACACATTCAGCCTGGTCGTAAAGTCGGGAAAGGCAGATGGACTGACGCTTGACATAATCTAGGCCAAAAAACGCTTCGACGTGTACCTCGCACGCCTCTCTGCCTGTTGGTGGCCAGCGAAGAATGAGCGAACGTTCAGATCCGGAAGACATAGGCTTGCGTACATGCCTTATCGGTGAAGCCAGTCTCGTCTGTCCAGGCATCGTTCGTCTGAGACGTGACCGCTTTGATGAAAGCGGTCTTGGAGCTCTGGTGAACAAGCTCTGCGCTTTCGAGCATGTCTGCGTCTTCCTGTTCGGTGACGAGCCTGCCTGGTGAGTCTCAATTGATCGCGATGACATGTCCAGCATCACCGACAAATTTGACAGAGACGCCGAGCGGCGTTCGGAAGGTGGTGGCAAGGAACTCGTCTGCGATGTGCACCTTGCCAAGCTGAGTGCCGCAGTCGGCGTGCACCGAGAGAAACACCTCGTAGGGGACAATGCGGAGGCCCAGCGCAGGCGCCTCGAAGCTCAGCCCGGCTAGACAAAGCGTGACGATGAGAACGAGCAGTGTCTGAGAGGGCATCGCTGTGTCGTCTGAGATCAGGATGTACTGAGCCTCTGAGGAGTAAGCTGACGTTGCTCGCGGGTCCTTCGTAGCTAGCGCTCCTCGTCGCGTGCGTGTGTAGGCGTGTAGGCGCAGGCCTGCAAGGCCATCTAGGACTGATTCGAGCTTGACGGCATGGCATCTCAAGCTGTACAAGAGCCCAGGATGAGCTATGGCACGACCGAGGGCCAAAGTGCCTTCCTGGCCAAAGACTTTGACAAGCTGGTCGAAGAAGTTGAGGAGGATCCGATGTCAGCAGACAGAGCAGATCTGCCAGCACTCGTAGAGCTCCGACCGCTCTCCCATGAGATGTTCCTGCTTCCTCACGAACTCGCAAACACATCACAGACAATAGAGGACAGTGTCCTTCCCGAAATATCAAGCCTACACTTTGCCGACGTGGACAGCGATGATGAGGACCAGAGGACGCTTCGATCCTTCTCAGCGTCCGACTTCTTGATGACCCGCCACCGTTCGACGCTGCCCGGTCTTCTGTCCGAGCTGCGAGCGTACCTCGCCATTCTGCGCAGAGAGCTCACCGCCCTCATCAACGAAAACTATGAGGACTTTCTCAACCTCGGCAGCGGTCACGGCGGCCTGCGTGACTCTGATGCCCTCCTCGAAGGCCTGAAAGAGCCCGTCGTCGATATCGAGAGCAAAGTGACGGCAGTGCACAGCAGTCTGAAGGACGTACAGCGTGATCTCAATACTAGCTTACAGACGCGTCGCCAGCTTCGTGATCGCAAGGCATGTCCTCATTGTCTAATGCTCAATAAGCTCTCACACATGCCATGCGATCAGGCCACGAGCAGGATCCTGTTATCGACACATGCTGCCTTGCAGAAGCTAGAAGCTCTCCTCGGCATTCCCTCACCAGCGAGTGAAGCAGCCAGCCGTGCACCAGATGCACATTCAGCAGGCACGCTCCATTCCGGCGAAACATCTGCCAAGCGGCTTGCACGTATAGCAAGAGAATACAACCAGATGGTGTACCTCGTGCAGAAGAGCCAAGCGCTAAATAGTAGATTTGCCCATTCGCTCCAGCCGGTAAGTCATGGGTGTCCATGTCCGCAACTCCCTAAAACTGCATAATCCGCAGAGAGCGATGGTAGTCTCGAAAACCCTGCTGCAACAGCTTGACAGCCTTTGCACGCAAGAGCTGCGCAAGCAGCACGACCTGCAACGCTACCAGGCCTTGTCAGATTTGCTCGCGGCCTATGTCAGCATCGATCAGGCCAGAGCAGTCGAGGACGTCATCAGGACATCGTTTGCGAGACCTTGGGCGACGCGCTACATCTATCGTGACGCTGTGCAGGAAGCCAAACCAATTGGGGCGCCACCGAGCCCACCTGCCGGCGTCGACTCTGCGTATCTGCTTGATGATCTCTTGCCCGGCGATTCTCAGCTGGAGCACTTCTACAACCACATTTTACTTTTTCTTTCGCATGATGCAAGTGTATTGCTCGACCTTGCTGAGAACCAGCCGCAACGCACGCAAAACGAACGGCATCAATTTGACTTACTAGCCAGCGTATTCTGGGACGAGATCTCCCGTCGATTGGTCAGCGAGACTAGTCAGGCTATCTTTGCTGCCGGTCAGCCGGAGGTCTTCATTAGAGTGCGTCGACATCAGAATGTCTGCGCAAAGCTGATCAGCTTTGCAGAATTACAATATTACGACTGCATTCATCGACCGCATCGAGAACTTGTGTCCCTCGTCCACCTATTTAGACCGATTGCGAAATCACCCATCGATGCTGAGGTTCTCAAAACGATGGCAGCTACCGGTCTACTTTCAATTGCGCTTCAGAGAAGTAGTGGGCCGAGCAGAAGAGGTGCTCGAGAGCAAGGATCATACTCGTGCGCATTGCTGCCTTCTCCTGAGTGTAAGCTGATGCACTTGACAAAACAGCCTTCAAAACCTCTGCCAACCGAAACTTCATGCTGCCCGCAACAGAGGCAATTCATCGCGCAATCTGGACGCTTTGGCAGCCCGAGATCTACCTCGCCGAGCTGGGCCATAGATTCTGGTCCGTAACGTTGCAGCTCCTGGCACGGTATCGTAGTTGGATCGATGCGATTTTGCCGCGATACAATCCTGCGCGGCCCTCTGAAAGGGAGAAGGTAAGTGCAACCAGCAATCGATTCTGGTAGGCTGACCTCTGAGCAGAGTACCACCACATCAGCGCTGTCCAGTAGGGCCAATACTCCACAGCCCTTGGCGAGCAATGCAGCCGAAGACGCTCAGGATGACGCTACTCTGCGCCAGCTGGTCATCATCATCACAGATCTGCAGAGACTGACGACGCGGCTGCGAGACTTCTTTGGCGCCTCGATCTTGCCAGTCTTGCCTGCTGTCGAAGGTAGTGCTATCTCGGACACGCTGGAAGCAAGCCTCAGTGATCTCACGGCGATCGCGCCACCGCTGATGCTTCAAGTCGTGTCGATCCTTGCAAAGCGCACCTCTGAGCCGCTTAGATTGGTACGATCGGTCGCTTCACAAGTCAGAGCGTCAAGCAAGCTCTCGACGGAAGCGAGCTATTTTGTCGCCAATATCCTGCAGCCTCTCCGCGACTTTTTGCGTGGTCCAGGGAGAACACTCGACGCTGTATCTCAGCAGCAGGTCGCCCAGGACGTGGTTGACGATGTCGCAGCAAAGTATGCAGGTGTGCTGGAAACAATGAAGAAAACGGAAGATTCGCTCAAACGACTCAAGAAGGGCAGACAAGGTTTCTCACTGTTCAGCGGCGGCGGCAAAGCGAGCGATGGTATGGACGAAGAAGAGCGCGTGCGAGCTCAGATGCAGACTGATATCGGCGCACTGGCGAGCGATGCAGCTACTCTCGGTGTAGATACCTCAAGCTCATCCGCATTCAAAGCGCTCGTTGTAGCATCTCAAGAGAGCGCCACAGTCGCTGCGTGAGCAGACTGGGCCAGCGCGACTGATGAGCAGGTATTGTTGTAGATGCAGATACAGACCGAAGATGTAGCGTAACGTTGAGATTTGACGTGGAGCAGCGCAAATCTGGCTGGCCTTTACAGCGATTCCATCTGGGAGACGACCTCTTCGAGCTCCTTCTTGGAAGCCAGGTACTTTGTCTGTTGGGCGTCGTTGAGGCAATCAGAGCAGGTAAGCTGAGGCAAGAAAAGCACTGACCTGTGACTCCTCGTACTTTTGCTCCCAAGAGTCGCGCTCCTGCTCTGCACGCAAGACTTGGCGCTCAAAGTGCTCGGCCTTGACGTCGATCTGTCGCAGTCTGAAGACAACTGTCTGGCTTAGCGCATGAGACGGGACAGAACAAGATGCGACTCGCTTCTCGGTGGTCTCCTTGAGATTCTTCTCGCTATGATCAAGCTCTTCTTCGAGCAGCTGTATCTTTCGTTGCAGGTTCTCTGAAGCGGATTTGTGTGTCTCAGACTCTGCGCGCAGGCAAGTCGTGAGCAGGGACGACGCGGTGATTGTGGTTTGGCGCACCTTCGACAGCTTTCTTGTGATCGCCGACTTTGGCTTCGATCTTGTCGAGGTCGGCCTCGAGCGTCTGCGTTGCGTCGAGCATGTGAGCGTGGATCTGCGTAGGTCAGACAAGCAGGTTGGCGCACCTGAACCTTGTGATTGAGGCTGGCAATCTGCTGATCCTTTTGCAGCGCTTCCTGCTCGAGCTGTGCCAACAGGTCACTCAGGCGGATCTTCAATGCGCAAAGCTACATACAGTCTTGTTCTTGGCCTCTGCTGCCTCGGCTCGCTCTGCGTTGGCGTCCGCTTCCGCTCTGAGCGAGGCAAGCTTCTGCTCGGGCACCCTGCACAGTCAGCAGCTGCCATTCTCGCGTGAGCCCTGCCTACCTCTTTGATCTTGTCCTGCATATACTCCATTTGTCAGCCCATTCGCTTACTTGCCACTGCGGCCTCACCATGGCAGATGACCGTCAGGAACAATGCTGGGTTTGACGTGCGTCGCGCGCGCCTCTACGCGATCCGAGAATGCGCCACGTCAGCGAGTCGACATCAGTCCGCGTACACGTAGGCAGGCCGCTGAAGCGCTGACGCTTGAGCCATGTCGATGACGAAGACGCAGACGAGGAGACCGTCAGCCAAGGCCAAAGGCAAGCAGCGACAGAACAACGACCCACGTCAAGCCCGACGACAGCGAGATGAGGAAGAGCTGCAGCGGACTGCTACAGAAATCGCAAATCTCGTCAGCTGCTGCCTGCTTGGAGAGTGCAGACGTATGCTCATTGGCAGAGTCAGGATCTGACCGCTAGTTACAGCACATTCGCCGATCTGCCCCTCTGCACGCCGACTGCTGCAGGCCTAAAGGCAGCTTATTTCACCAACTTGACGCCCATCCAATCTCGAGCGCTACCACTCGCTTTGCAGGGTGCTGCAGCTCGCCCCTGACTCGTTGTAGCGCTGATACATTGATGTCACAGGGAAAGACGTTCTGGGGGCAGCCCCGACAGGCTCGGGCAAGACTCTGGCGTTCTTGGTGCCTTTGCTCGATTTGCTCTACCGCAAAAAATGGGGACCCATGGATGGTCTCGGTGCACTCGTCATCAGTCCTACGAGAGAGCTAGTGCGTCCTCCAGCTCTTCGTTTGATTTGACACCACTCATGTCAGCTCAGGCCGTACAAATCTTCGAGGTCCTGCGCAAGATCGGCACGCAACATTCCTTCAGCGCAGGCCTGGTCATCGGAGGCAAATCCTTGCACGAGGAAAAGGCAAGTCCTCGGTGCAAGTGTGTCGTTGTACGGCGCTCATGCTTTCTTTTGATCACTTCAAGGAACGGCTAGCACGCATGAACATCCTTGTCGCTACGCCAGGACGGCTCTTGCAACATATGGATCAGACGATTGGCTTTGACGCTGATAATCTCCAGCTACTCGTCCTCGACGAAGCCGATCGTATACTCGACATGGGCTTCTCAAAGTCACTCAATGCCATCGTTGCCAACCTCCCTCCCACACGCCAGACACTGCTCTTTTCCGCGACACAGACCAAAAATGTCAAAGACCTCGCGCGTCTCTCGCTCAAAGATCCCGAATATGTCTATGCACGCACGCTCACGGCCGATCCCGCTGTCGGCGCGCAGCCCGTCGCCGAGGCCAGTCGAGACGAGGCGACCTTGCAAGTACCAGTAGGCCTCGAGCAGCACTATATGGTTGTCCCGCTCGACAAGAAACTCGACTTGCTCTGGAGCTTCATCAAAACCCATCTCTACACCAAGACGATTGTGTTCCTGTCGAGCTGCAAGCAAGTCAGATTCGTCCACGAGACATTTCGACACATGCGGCCCGGCGTACCTTTACTCCATCTGCATGGCAGACAGAAGCAAGCGAAGCGATTAGAGATTTACGATCGCTTCACTTCGTCAAAGCATACCGTCATGTTTGCGACCGATGTCGCTGCTCGCGGTCTCGATTTTCCGGCCGTCGATTGGGTCATCCAATTTGACTGTCCGGAAGATGCCGATACTTATGTACATCGTGTGGGTCGTACTGCCAGGTATCAAAGCACCGGCAAAGCTCTCCTCTTCCTTTGCCCTAGCGAAGAGGAAGGCATGACCAAACGACTGGCCGATAAAGGACTAGAAGTCAATCGCATCGTCGCTCGCGAAGCCAAACAACAGTCTACTCATCATCAGGTGCAATCGATCGCTTTCCAGTTTCCAGAGATCAAGTTCATCGCTCAACGCGCGTTCATCTCCTACGTCAAATCGATTCATCTGCAAAAGGACAAGTCTGTCTTTATGCTTGACGAGTATCCCCTGGAGAAGTATGCTACGTCTCTCGGCTTGGCGGGTGCACCTCAGATCAGATTCGTCTCAAAGGCAGAAGCATCATCAAGGAAGAATGCAGACTGGTCGCTCGAGAACGTCAAGACCCAGCCGATTGTTGGCGATGCATCTAGCGATGAGGAGCCGACCCATCTTTCTGATGTGGCAGAGGATAGTGCAAGCGAGTCCGCTGAAGCGGAAGTGGCGACGTTTGCTCCCCTGTCGCAGCGCAAGAGTAGCAAGACCAAAGTCGATCGCATGTTTGGCCGTCAGAATAATAACATCCTCTCTGATCACTACAGCAAGGTGGTCAACCACGGCTCGGATGCTGTGGATGAGAGCGAAGACGAGTTCATCACCATGAAGCGCACTGATCATGGCCTCGATGAAGACAATCTACCAGAGTCCGCTTACCTGTCGAAACGCAAGATCAAGGCGGGTCAGTCCAAGAAAGCAATGTTATCGAAACGCGGCGTACCGACCAAGACGACCTTTGACGACGAGGGCCATGCTAGAGCGGACAATGCGGTTCAGCGAGAAGAAGACTTTATCGCGCAAGGCGATGTTCAGGAGCTTGGCCGACAATTTGTTGCTGCCGAGCGAGCTGCTCTACAGACCATTGATGTGGACGACAAGGCTCTTGCGAAGGCCAAGAGACGTGAGAAGAAGCGGAAGCGAAAGCTGGCTAATGCGGGTGGGGCTGAAGAGACTCGCGCCGAGCTCGCGGTGAGCAGCGATGATGATGGCTACGTCTCGCCTGACTTTGATGATATCGATCTTCAACCTACGCCCAAACATGGTAGACTCGATGCCACGAGCGCAGCTGACGAAGAGCGGCCAAATCTTGAAGCGCAAGCCCTGCTCGCATTATCGAACCGAAGATAGTGCCGCTATGCATCTGTCTCGCGCTTCTCGAGATATCTCGTCATTTGCTGGTGATCTCGATTGAGCTTGTCTTTCTCCGACAATATCTTCTCAGGCTTCTCGTCCCCTTTGGCATACTTGAGCTTTTTCGCCTTGCGCTTCTCTTTCCGAGCCTCTTCTTGATCGAGAGCCAGGAGCTCTTTGATGTTGTAGCTGGTTGACGAAAGCGGCTGAAGACGCAGAGGCTCATGTCTTTGCTCTTCTCGCTCGTCATCGCTGAGCACGTTGTCTGGCTCAATCTGTGGCATTGCAGTAGCTTCTTTCGGCTCGTCTGCGACTGTTTTGCGTCTTTGCTCGGCCTCGAACCAGTCTTTGCGCCGTTGCTGCTCTGTCGGTGCTCCGACTGTCCGTTCTGTCGTCGTCTTTGGCATATCGTCCTCGGCAGAGAGATAGCCAGTGTAATCACCTGCGCCGGCGAAAATGTCATCGTCATCACTGAGAGCAGCAACAAGCTCAGGCTTCCGAGCTGAGGCTTCTCCTTCCAAAGATGCGACTCGGGCAGATGACGCTTCGCGAGAGGGCCCGTCGTGAGCTGTATGGCTAGCGTTCTTATCGGCCTTGGCCAGGACATCTGGCGCTATTGGCTGCAGCGCGACGGCAGGTTTGACCGCTTTTTGCTTCTTGCGCTTGGGCCTCTCTTGAGGCGTTACGCTAGAAGAGACAGCACTGAGCTTTTTGAACTTGCTTGGTGCAGCTCCCTGCTGCCGATCCTCAGATGGGCCGACCTGGCTTGCCCGTTTCGCTTTGAGGTCCGCAATGATCTCGTCCCGCGACCGCTTGCGAGTGGCTGGCTCCAGTACGTGGCTAGCTACCGGTCCTTTGTCGTTGACGAGGAGGTTATCCAGCTCGTCGTCTGCTTGCTCGCTGTCTTGCTGTGCTAGTCGAGCTTGTTCTTTTGCAAGCAAATCTAAGTCTAGCCCCCTTTTGGCTCCCGTTTCGCCTTGACCATCGAGCACAAAGAGGTCGTCGGCGTGCTCACTGCTCGTCATACCAGCTTGTGGCTCAAGATCGAGGTCACTGAAACCCATCCGGCGTGCAGCTGCTCTGTCGACATATTTGCCTCTGATCATAGGCAAAGAAGGACCACTTGCAGTCTCAACGGAGGCCTTCGTTGTAGATACTGTCGACTTGCCTCTGGCAGCTGATCGAGGGAGCAGTGAAGTGCTTGGCAAGGATGTTAGGTAGGGATTATCTGTCGTCGATTCTTGCTGCTTGCGATATTTCAGTCCGTGCAGATTGTCGAAGCGACTCGATTTGGTCGTCGGCCGAGGCTGATACTCCCGGCCTGGCAGCGTTGCAGAGCTCGGGGCCGACTGCAACAGCGCTCTGAAGGCATCCTGGTCCATGGCCGGGGGTCAGTGTCGACGCGACAATTGCGCGCGACAATGTCAACGGCCAGGCAAAGGGCATCCTATTTGGACTGAATTTGATCATGAATGCTACAACAGAGCGTGTACTGAACGATCAGATATCTCTAGAGCTCGGGATGGACGAGTGCTGGCTGGTGACCATTGGAGAACAGCTCGATAAGAGCCGCGATTGGATCAGTACCGCCTGATCTGACCCAGAGTACGTAAAGGACTGCTAGGATGAGGAGAGCGAATGTATATTTGAGCTGATGGACTACCTCCATAAAGACGGCGTCGTTCGTTTCGCCTGAGAGCCAACGGTTGACCGTCTGCTCGACGCGATCCTTGTCAATCTGGCGAGGTCTGACGTGACGAGAGAGAATCTTGCGAGAAGGGATGTGATAGACGACCAGCTGAGGTATGCCGAGCACCATCCACTTTGCCGCCAGATGTACCCGAGCGTACGGGCGCGTGTAGAGCTCCTCGTTCTGATCGTCGTCATCACCAAGATGATCCTCTGTATCAACCTCGCCTGCGAGCAGGAAGTCTTCGCCCCTGCTGAGATTGATGGGATCGACAGCATCTTCGTGCTGGCCAACTGCCAGATTGGAGCCGTCATTCCATTCCATACTGAGCCAGCCTCGGGCGAGCGAATTTGACTCGTATGATTCTTCTGTGGTGTCTATGGACACGTAGACAACCTTGAGCCGATGTGGTGATACTCTTGTTAGTCTGATGACATCCTATCGAGCCAACTGAGCCCGGCCTTGAGCTGACCAAGCAGGCTTACAGAGGCAAACGTCGACATGGCGCCGCGGCGTCCCCATGAAGCATCAAAGTAGAATGCAACGGCGATGCAGTCTCTGAAGGCGCTCTTCAGATTGACTTCTTTGCCGTAGCCATCTCTCAAGCGTAAGCGTCTCAATAGTGGGTCAGGATGGGAGTAAAGCTCCTTCGGTGGCAGCTCGCGAGATGCCTGGCTTGACCGCTTGAGCGCACTGGCTGGTGCCTTGTCGCTCTTGACCGTTGCCGAAGCTGCTGTCGCCATGTCTGCTGCTTGTCGTAGAAGCGAGACAGAGGAGTCAAGTGCGACCCGAGCTGCCTCCCTTTCGTCCAGCGTACCCTTGGGTAAGCTTGATTTGCGCGCACCGGCGGCCGGAGAGGCCGATCGAGGAGGCGACGCTGTATGATCCGGCTCTGAAGAGAAGCTGACGACTCGCTTCGGCTTTAGCGCTAGGGCCGGTGATGACGTTGGCGCGAGTGACGCTTGCGATGGCCCTGTCTCGACAAGTTTATCGTGACTTTCCCCGACTGCTGGCGGGAGCTGCTCCTGCCTGACCTGCGCCGCTCTATGTGATACCGACGAATGTCTCACAGGCAGGACAGGCTGCTCGCGAGTTGGCATAGCATTGCTCGCCCGCCAGTCAGTTATTGAGCCGGCGCGCCTCACGCTCAAGCAATCAAGCGCTCTCTAGCGCGAGCCTCGACACCGGTAAACTCCACAAAGTCTCCTCATTCCTGTCTGCTTCAGCAAATGATGGTCTGCAAATGCATCGGGCCTCGTCATCCGGTCGCTTCCTCGATGACATCATACGAGATGCGTGTATCTCGAACGAGAAGCGTGACCAGGCAAAGAAAGCGTGTACCGCCCGAGCTTGGTGCCAGAACGTAGAGGCTGAAGCGCTCGCTGCGTTGATACCGCCGGTGCCCTTTTGCCGGCAAATCAATGCGGGACATACGATCTCGTCTCGTTACTGCGAACCGAGCAAAGAGGGACTGTCTGTCGACACAGCCGGCATGTGAGCCAGCAGAGATGCGTATCCGAGAGCCATGGATGCGCCTTGACCGTTCGGATGCAAAGTGTGAGCTGCATCTCCGATCAGGCAAGTACGTTTGCCATGCCAGTGTGGCTATGGAGGCACTTCATAAGGCGCCCAAAGTCGAGTAGCTGTGTCATCGACGTTCTCTAGTATCGACCTGATTGGCTCCCTCAATAAATGTGCATGGGGAGTCTTTGCATCCCGGGCTGCTTCGCCAGCCCTTTCGTATTTGTTCCACTCGCTTCGCGATCTCTCGTCCTGGATCGACGGCGAACACACCGAGAAAATCTGCTGAAGTCGTGATCATTGCTGGAATCCTGTGACCATCTGGCAGCTTCACGGTATCGACTTGCATAAATCCATTGACAAGGCATGTGCAGGTGTACATAGGCGTCGGGACTGCATCTCCCAGCAGTTCTTTGCTTACTGGCGAGAGGATGCCGTCTGCGCCGATGAGTACGTCCTCTTGGACCCGCTTTAGCCGGCCAGCTCAGCAGACTGAGCATAGACTGATCTTGCAGCTCCAATCCGTCTTCGAAGCGAGCGATCACCTGGTCGTCGCATACAGAGATATCAGCAATCTTTGTGCTCACTTAATACGCTCTCTTGGCATGCTTGTATCAGTACTCTTTCGCAGCCAGGCCGCATGCTGCGTAGGGACGACGGGCCGTGATCGCATAGGTCCATCTGAACGAATTGGTACCCATCCGCGCTGTAGCAGGTCGTTCGCTGGTAGCTGAACTCAGTTTCTTGATGTCGACCGACTTGTCAAGCACCTCGAGTCATTCGGCGCGAGAAAGCGAGCCGCTGGATTCGGAAATTTGCTTGGCCGAGCGCGAAGCTCGAAGATTGTCAATCTGACGGCCTTCTTAGCCAACGCGAAAGCCAGCGCATGTCCGTCAATGCCGCCGCCCACACATGCTGCATTCCGAGCAATCACAGTCTGCCTTCTGTTGCAGTCTGGCTTGCCGGGGATACGGAATTTGCTGTCATCGCTAAGCCCGAATTCCGCCCGGATCCTGTCGATCTCTATCGAGCCGGCGGGGCGAGAATCTCTGTCGGTTCGACGATGCGAGGAAGCAGTGCAGCTGCCAACAACGATCGACCCAACAGCATGCGACGGGCTCGTATCGCGCACAGAACATGGCGATCCGCCTCGGTCTACGTCGGCCATCTGCACTCTTGCCTCTCCCCGGCTGAAGGAACATAGCATCAGTCAGCAAGCCTCCCGTTCTTGCATATTTGTTATCCCCGCAGTCTCTCTTTTACCACCCAACGTAGATGGTGTCGAAGCATATTCTGCTCTGGCTCGGCGGTCTAGGTCTGCAAGCATTCGCTCAGCTTTCAGTGCAAGTCGGCAACGGGGTCTTCTCGCCAAATATCGTGCGCGGCTCGCCGGGCCAGACAGTGACATTCCATTTCTCAGTCGGCGGGCAGTCAGCAAGCGAGGCAACGGCTCGCCTCATTGACCCTTGCAACACCGAAGGCGGGTTCGACAGTGGAATACAATCTGCGGGCGGCTCCTCCTCCATCCTGCTTTCCACCACAAACTCGATCTACGTTTTCTCACATGCTTCTTGCACATCGGGGTACTCTTGGTGATTTCGACCGAATACTTGGCAGCTTACACTCGTCGTATAGGGGCGTCATGATCATCAATCCTGGGGCGAGTGACAGCGTAGCTCGCTATCAACAAGTCGCCAAAGCCAGCGGCGGCAATTCGGAAGGTGACGTGACTTCGCAGGCGGCCACTTCATCCCTAAGTCTGACCTCCTCGCGCGCTATAACGAGCGCATCGCGGTCAACTTCGAGCGGTGTGACAGCGATCTCAGCTATGCCTTTGTCAAATGCCACCACCTCGTCAAATGCACTCACTATCTCGAGCACTACATCGATGGCTCCTACTTCCAGTGAGCAAGCCAGCGTCGCATCAAACCCATCTGTAGCCTCGCCCTCGCCTTCTGCAAACACGGCTGATTCAGGCGCGACTCGCCGGTTTGTGGCTTCGAGTCCTGCGCACATAGGCTGTACTGCTTTTGTCCTAGCGCTCAACCTTTTGATAGGGGGTTTGTAAGCTTGTGTCAATCACCACAAATACATTGCGATTGAACGTATAATGTCGTAAGCATCACAGATCCTGTACCTGTACCTTGTTCTTGTAAAAGGCGAGGTGATTTTTGATATTCGTGGCTTTTGCCTGCTCATCTCATAAGATCAGGAGCACAATCTGGGCATAGGGACTCGATGAGAACCTTTGGCTCCGGATAGTACCAAGCCGCGTCACTGATGACAGAGCCAGGCATCACAATGTCGTCATACGATGCGGTTCCTTTCCAAGGACAGACAGTGTGTGTATCTTTGGCAGACGGTCGAATAACATCCTTGTTGACAGACTCTGGCGGGAAGCTGTACATGATGGACATGACAGGGCAAAGAGGTAGGAAAGGATGCAAAGTCAGCAGCATTCGGACGACCCATCGAGCGCTACCGTACTAGTGATTGCCTTCGACGATGATCGTGTCGTGTGACTCGGCAATGACAGTGCCGTTCGAGCTAGCTCGAGCAGATGGCATATTGACCAACCGTTTGTCCCGATGCTGACTGACGGCGAGCTCGCTTTGCCAAATCTCCGAAACAGTTCACGGGTTTATCGCGGCTTTATGCCAATCCGATTTCTAGTGGGCTCGCGGAACGCTCATGCGCTCATCAAGGGAAATGAACAACATCAATGCCGTCAGACTGAGCAACGACTCATTGGCTTATCTCTCTTCTAGCTGGCCTTCTCAGGTCTTTGACAAATCTCTCGTGCCTAGGCAAGACAGTCTGGCGCATGCTGTCTTGGCCTTGCGCTATTTGTCTCATATCAATTGGCAACCGTATTCGATCTCTCAGTGTCATCACCGCTAATGACCGTAGATGATGAGCCTCAGTGGGCACGTCTCAAGCATCCTACTACTCCTGTCTTTGCATTCGCTGCTCGACTTGTCTCAGCTACACGCTGCCACTGATTGTTGGTCAGACAAGAGCGTTTCAGACTGAGCCATCATCAGGCCTTTCGCGCGAGTAAAGTGGGGAAGACAAGCTGAGAAGTCACGTTGTCGTCATGACCGAGCGGACGTATACTCAGCAAATGTACACTAACAACCCTTTTCTTGGCGCATGTGATTTTCGTTGATACATGTTCCTTTCTTCATGCACATCATACGAGCAGCTCAGGCCGAAGAATATTCGCTACAAGCAACCATGGTCTTTGATCTCATCCATCTTCCCGATGGCACACAAACCGAAAGGTAGCTAGGTCTTTTGAATATGTCATATACCAACCCAGCAACAAATGAGCTCCTCATCGAAAACAAAGGAACGCCTCAGAAAGTGACAGCAGTGGTCGAGGCGAACAACCAAAATTGAAGACTATCCTTCTGATAATGTCAAATGCACAGTAAAGAAAGGTGATCTCGCCCAGCAAGCCATTTGTCATCCGTACAGCTCGCCGTGTCACCTATCAGACACTGTGCCAGGCCTGTCTTTGAGACCTTAAAGCTGGTGATAGTCTACTGCTTGCAATGATCTGATGAAACATATCACCTGCATGAGCCCACTCAACGCAGCGATGACCATCATGTCAACATCNAACACGCATCTCAGCAGCGGGAAATCATCCACTGCTGTCGACGTCCGCTCGAGCAATCAATGCATCAGTCGTCCGCTAGATACCATCCTGGAGACTATTGATGTATGGTACCGTCTCAAGGTACGGCTTCAGTCGTACTGCCGGCCAGACAGGCAACATCGAGCTCTCTAACTGAGCTAGTATCGCGAGTGAAGATAGTTCAATCTGCTCCGGAGTACGAACACATCTCTGTTGATAGTTGTCTGGCACAGACTGACTCTCCGTCCCGTTGATTCGTCGTAGCTATTGCAGGGAGTCTTGCGGCGATGCCTCAAACTGCAAGTTGTGTCGCGTTACAGTGATGGCGACTGGATNTCGTNCCGATGAAATGCAGCAATACGACAAAGTAAAGAGTATGAGGATCTCCGCTAAAGTCGCTGTGGTCAAGCGAATGTCCTGCCAACGCGCCTGGATAAATCAGTCCAATCAGATACACGGGTGATTAATAATTTCCCCATGAATTACGCAATGTTGAGTTTTGGCAAGGCAAATTGAAGAAATCCCCTGGCATTTCACTACTCGCCAATGACAGAGCGGTGCTATACCAAGATGACTCGGCTCTCTGCCATACCTTTCCTTCGCAACCTCTCGCTCAGACCTCCAGGGTTAGGGTTAGGGTTAGGGTTAGGGTTAGGGTTAGGGTTAGGGTTAGGGTTAGGGTTAGGGTTAGGGTTAGGGTTAGGGTTAGGGTTAGGGT
>NW_014575561.1:0-129 GCF_000708205.1 Mixia osmundae IAM 14324 | reverse complement strand
TACCTTTCCTTCGCAACCTCTCGCTCAGACCTCCAGGGTTAGGGTTAGGGTTAGGGTTAGGGTTAGGGTTAGGGTTAGGGTTAGGGTTAGGGTTAAGGGTTAGGGTTAGGGTTAGGGTTAGGGTTAGGG
>NW_014575562.1:1220195-1386256 GCF_000708205.1 Mixia osmundae IAM 14324 | reverse complement strand
AGTGAAGCGACGATGGGCGGATAAAGCGAGGGACCTGGTCGATATACATGAATGTGTCGATAGACAGTAAGAGCAGTACCTCTCTGTCAGTGACGAGTAGGAAGCCGTCAGGCAATGCGCATACAAACAAAGCGATCGGCGGGAATNTTCATACAAACAAAGTGANCCGCGTGCGTCATNATGGCTAATNTCGCTGCGCAGGAAAGGCGGGGCCACTCTNGCGGTTGCATATCTTGAATTGCTGATAGTCGCGTTGTATAGCGCCGCCAAAAGTCACATTTATTTATTTGATCAATTGGCGAAATGGGCGAGTCCAGTATTGCCAGTTCAATTTCTCATTGCCGGGATTTGTCTTCTGGGCCAGCTGACTCACCTGCTCGACTTGGGCTCCATCACACCGAGTCCGACATACTACTGCGACCATATGCCAGAGCAGTCAGTAATCGGTACTGCATCGTATCACTAGAGGAGACCCTCCGATCAAAGCGCTTCTCATACAGGCTACCGTCCTGAAGGAGCGCACTCGTCTATTCGCAGACCGCGGTGAGCCAGGCCGGCTCGGAGTCAGCCGCGTGAACATCTCATCAGTAACCAGCTTTTGTTTACTCCACAGCTTGCATGCGCAATCTCTTGCACTCGAAGAACACAATGTCATCTGTTTGCCAGTAATACATATGAGACAATGCCTGCGACGGGAGCATCGATCGGTAGTGTCCAGGGAAGAAGTAATCTTATCCATTCTTGCATGTGTACGAGCAATATGGACAGCTGCCTTGCTAGCCCGGTCTTGATCATCAATCGACATGGTGGTGAATGCACGGGCAAGACTCTTACAAGACAGCGCTTGCGGCAGATCAGTGCGGGCAGTCAACCAGCACTAAAGCAGAATCTCGGCGTCGCACGTAAGAGTGACACAGTGTGATGTCTGTGACACGGCGACGGACGCGTTGGAGACATGGTCTCAGGCTTTTCCGTGCGTGGTCATTTCTTCTTGCCAGCTTGTCCCCTGCTGCAATTGACAATCTCGAGAGATTCACTGCCAGATGATCACCTGTCTCGCGCTACTGCTTACGCTCTTCCAAGTTGTGTCGACTTCTGCTTCGCCGGCGCGGCTGTTTGGCCGGGATGACTATGGACCATGGTTGCCAACACGCATAGCCGCAGATCATTGTCTTGATGTCGCTCTCAGCTTCAGAGTAGACCTTTCGAACAACGTGCGTCTCGCATGATGGACCACAGATTGCTCAAACGCTGCGTAGGTCTTGATTGCGGGCAATTTGCCGCCCGACGTACANTTGTCTTGGCACGAGACCAATCGTGACGCCCGCGGTGGGGCAACGTACAAGCTCACTCGTACGCTACTTTGATCTTTCACTCGATCAGAATGAAGAATTGGGAGCAGTCGTTCGTGCGCTGGCTGTCATGGATGTAATTTTGCACCGCAAATACGGCTCTGACCGATTCTCTTTTTTCGAGGTGCCGAGTTGCAATGTCGGCATCAACTCCGTTGCGGTATGTAACCCGTGCTCGGGCTCGTCCGGGCTGATGCTTCGTGCAGATCGGCGATATGCATGCCAAGTAGGCAGATTGAAGTCTTGGCTGCTGGGCTGACACCATACTACAACAGAGTCATAAGCGCCGGCATCGCAATTCCTGCTTACTAGTGCATACTACCATGCATGTGCATCTTTGCTGTGCGGTACGTGGCATGCTACACGAAGAGATGCGATGCATTGCGTAACGCGTCACGCGACGGATGTATCTGAGATAAGCTGGAGGGACTATCGGCTGTCCCTCACAGGTTTCGTCTCCGTCAACACCTTCATCAGATGCCGTCGAGGGCAGAGCAGCTTGCATGGACACCGCTGAGAGGACTGATGACGTCTGCGCGAGATGATGTAATCAACGAGGCCAGAGTACTATATGGACGGCTGTGTGCATGGACAGGCAAGGGCTCAGTCTACGAGCTGCCGGCTCGACTTTGCGGTAACAGTGTGTTGCTAGCTGCAGTAGCTCTGTACATCGTCCAGCAAGGGTACGTCGAGATATCGACCAGGGAGACTCGCTCATGAGCAGCAGACAAATCGAGGCGACGCTTGATTCGGTAGCATATCACCGAGCAGCCAGTGTNACAGCTGCCAATTTCANATTAGCACTCGGCAAGTGCCAAAAAGCCGTTGATGATCANTCTGCAAAGATAACGAGTCCAGCGAGACGCACGTCACGAAAGATCAGTAGCGCTTCACCGAGCCGGTCAGCTCGCCCCGTCAGACGCAGCCAGAGCGAGAGTCCGAGCAAGGATGTTGCACGGCAGAAACTAATGAGGCCTGCGCCCGGGCAGGATCTTTCTGATGATGGCATCGCGTCAGCAAGTGAAGCCCGCACGGCCAAGACAAGGATACAATACAAAAAGAGAGGCACAATCGAGCCACAAACGCCAACAAAGAAGCCAAGACGTGCATTGGCAGACATACAAGCTAGTGCAGCTTTCGAAAAGGCTTCAGCTTCGGTCACTGATACTGGGACGGGCGTGGCCTCGCCATCGCTCAGCAGACCGTCGTCGGTTAGCGGGCGTCTGTCATCGACCACGCCGACGGCGAGCAGAGCGAAAGACAAGCAAGTGCCGCCAGTGGCCGATGTAACGGCCAAGTCAAATGCTCTCTTCACGCCTATCGACCACACGACTGCCTATCTCGATAGTGTCGACTGGACAAGCAAGCGTGTTATCGCCTTGAAAGAGCTAAATGCATGGGCGCAATAGAGCTTGTCGAGAGACACGCATGCATAGTGGAGTATCCGATCAAGACTGCCGTTGATGGACAGTGGCTGCAGGTGCGCTCAAACGCGAGAGATAGTCTCGCATCCACTGTTCTCTTGCTTCGGGTTCGTGATCAAAGGCGCGATAGCGTCTGTCAGACTGAAGCACCGAATGGATTGAATCTAGGTTGATAGTCGCTGCCATTGCCTTGAGGCTGACAGAAGCATCACCGGATTCTTCCACATTCACGAGATCGTCGTCGAGGATGCGCTTGACATCGCCTTCGTCTGCAGATTCTTTCGACATGCGACCCCAAAAGTCAACAAATGCGCTCTCGCCAAGCATGCGATCAAAGTCTGTGCGTGCCCGTGCTTGACGAAATTGTTGCCAGTCGCAAAACAAGTGCTCCAGCTTGTCTGCATCGCTGGATACTCGGGTAGCCAGTGGATGATCATAGATCTTGGGCAAGATGGACAAAAAGGGCGTATCGAGGAAAGGCGCGTTTTGCTCGAACAAAGTATGCAGCCCGTCCAGCCATTTGGCGTGAACTTCGGCGACGTGCGTGGACCATGCTCTGCGGCGCTCTTCTAGTGACAAGATACGGCAGCATTCCTCGTAGCGTTTGTCAAAGGTCATGGTCTCGACCGCTTCGGGCCAGCTGATCTGTACGCCGACTACGAGTCAGCATCGACAGCGAGAGGTGTCGCACTGACTCACGCTGGGATCTCGAATGTTGTCAATGAGGACGGCCTTGAAGCTGCGCTCGGCTTCCTCGGTGGCGAGCTTCTGTCGACTGGCATGTACGACTTGGTTTGTCTGAGCTTGATGCGCTTCGACCTCGTGCTGCCTTGCCAGCAGACTGGCTCGTGCACGCTCTGCTTTTGCTGCAGCACGTTCTTGTACAGATTCCAGCGGCGCTTCTGCCAGGCGCTGAAGATGCGCTTTGAATGAAGCTTCCCTTGTCGATGCAGACTTGATGGCGTCGTAGCGTGGGTCAACGCTGAGCCTCCCTTTGACCTGCGCGGCAAANGTCAGGCCGAGCCGACTGACGATCAAGTGACTTACGTCTACCCATTTTGACGCTGGCGTGAGGTCGGTCTGCTCGGTCAATAGCCTGTCAAATGCTTGCTGTGCCTGTTCTGCATCCGCCCGTTTCACTGCGCACTCGATCAGCTTCCATCGTAAAGAGGGCCAACAAAGAGCAGACATTCGCCGAGATCCTTGAGCCAGGATCGGAAAGCTTTCTCGCGCTCACGGTCATCTCTGCCGTAGTTGCGAAAGCGTACGTCAGTTTTGTGGTCCCGCCGAAAGTCGTCCCAATGTGTTCTCGTCGAGGTGACATGTGCGACGAGTAAGGCACGGTAAGCAGCGATGGGCTGAGAAGGACCATCAGCTCTACTAGGAGGCATCTACTTGCTCTTACATCTTGCTTCGGCGCCGCCCCCCGTGCGCGCTGTGCTCGTATCTTTTCCTTGCAAAAGTCGTCAAACAGCTCACGGCGTTCGCGAAGCTGCTTCACAGCTGGTCCACAGATCTTCAGATCTCCTGCGCGACTCAATGTAGCCGTGTACGCACCCTTGTAGCGAGGGTCGTTGACAAATTTGGGCAGCTCCATGTCCCAGGGGGCGAGAGGCGAGATGTCTGTCTCGGCGAGCATGGACTGCGCACCTATCAGACACTTTTCCAAGGAAGCATAGGATGACACACGCGAAAGAGTGCCTTGTTCTCGTCGCTGGAAAGCTCATCTGTCGCGCTAGCTGGGGGTGGTCCGAGCGAGGCGCCTTCATTCGCGTCCAGAGCTGCCAGTTCAGAGGCAACCTTTTGCTGACTTTCGATGTCCAGATCGGCAAGCGCGTGGACCCTCTTGCTCTTCTTGCTGACGCCAGGTGCTGTCTCATCCGGCGTTCGCTTCGCTGGCGGAGCAGTTGAGGTTGCAGTAGCTGAACGAGAAGTGGATGTAACGGGCTCTGTGATGGCTGTCAAAGGCGTGCCGTTGTATCTGGCTTCTTTCTCTTCAGCCTCTAGCCGAGCGACTTGTCCGCTGATCTCCTCCGGTGCCGTCCAAACAGACGTCTTGTGCTCAGAGTGCGTGTAAAAGACATTGCCAGCTGTCGTGACNATCCTCAGCCAAGGNGTGTCACCTATTGGCGTCTTCGTCAAGGGCTTTTCCTTCTTTCGCTTGACACGGTCTGGCTGTGCGACGGGTTGCGAGCTGCCCAGATGGAGTGGCTTGTCGGGCGTGACNGTTGGCAGCACAGAGACAGGACGAGTGTAGGTACTCTTCTTTGTCTCGGCGTTGTAGTAGTAAGGCACGCCCTTGGGAGAGAAATGCTCTGTCCAGCCAGGTGCCAGAGATTGCTTCTGATCTGCCATGTCAGCTAGAGGCTGTCGGGTGATGAACTGGCGAGCAAGCCGTCATGACGGGTCGCCAGGCCGATGACAAGTCGACGACATCGCGACGGCACGGCTTCCTGCGAGCGCTTGCTGCGTGTGTCGAGGTCTCGACAAGATGCCCCTCATACATCATGCCATGCCTCGCTTCGACATCAACCTGGGCTTCAAGCTCGATCAGTTGACGGTCAATGCGACCATCCTCGTCCTGCTCGCTTGCTACATCGTCTATGGTCTCGTCGTCAAGCAAGACACTCGACGGCGAGCCCTGCCAGTGCACAAAGAATGGGTCGTCATTCTCGGTGCATCAAAGGGCATCGGCAAGGCTCTGGCTTTAGCATACGCTGAGCGAGGAGCGAGAGTGATGCTCGTTGCGCGAGATTCAGTCGAACTCGAGGCGACCGCCCAAGCATGCCGAGCGATCAAGCCAAGACATTCTCAGCTCAAGCTGAACCCCTCGAGAGGCATAGAGACCGTCCAAGCAGACGTAGCGAGCGAAGAGGGCCTGCTCGCTGTCCACCAAAAGGCAAAAGAGCTTTGGGGCTGTGTCGACACGTTGATCATCTGGTGAGCAACGCTCGAGCGGCAAGGATCAGGCTGATAGCAATGCAGCGTCGGCGCGCTCGCTGTCTTGCCTGCGTTTGCACTGACCGGCTCCATCGATCCTGCCTCGCCTTTGCACGTCGTTAGAGATACAGTATCAGCAGAGGAACTCAAGCAAGCGACAGCCGTCTACGATAAGATGGTCAAGCTCAACGCGACGGTGCCGCTCTTGGCCACGCTCACGTTTGCGCCTCTCATGGCTGCAAAGTCGCATGCGCCCCGCATCGCACTGATCTCGTCCGTCGCCGCATGCATCCCAGCGCCGACGCGTGCGATCTACGCGTCGAGCAAGAGCGCCGGAACAATGCTCATGGAAGCTCTTCGTATCGAAATGCAAGGCTGGCCGACAGCCAAAAGCAGGAACGGCAGAAACGGGCATCCTTTCGGCGTGACAGTCATCTCTCCAGCCACAGTAGAGACCGGTCTCCGCGAGCAAGCCGCAGATATGCATCTCGCTCCTGATGGTCACAAGCCGAGCGGATCTAGCAAAGGCCTCTCGCCTGATCACGTCGCACGTGCCACTATCTCGGCCATCGATCACGAGCAGCGCCACAGCTTCGTGCCCTCCTTCTACTGGTACGCCAGACTGCTACATGTGATCATCCCGAATGTCATCGAGCGCGGGGCAAGACGCAAATACGGCTTCATGTGAATGAGATTGCACGTCACTGTGCGTCAGACTGGTGTTGATGACTCGAAATCCTGCGTCGAGTGCTTTTGCGCTGGTGGCCTGAACAGCTAGGTGCCGGTGATCATGGATTGATGATGGCATGATGAGTCGCGTCGTCGTGCATCGTGACGCGGTTGGCAACGAACGCCTGCTGAAGCGCTGACATGCGCTGACATCCAGAGATGGACTTTGTACAGCAGCTCTTGGCGTGCACAGCGCTCTGTGCGCCGAGCAAGGATGTCAAGCTCAACGGACGAACGTTCAAAATCGTCAGACTCCTCGGCGAAGGCGGTTTCGCCTTTGTCTATTTGGCAGAGGACACGAGCTCGGGCCGACAATTTGCGCTCAAGAAGATCCGATGTCAGAGCTCAGAGGGCTACAGGATCGCTATGAAGGAAGTGGAAGCATACAAGCGCTTTCGACATCCTTACTGCATCCGCTGCCTCGACTCTTGCGTCATTCAGGACGAAGAGGGCCAAGTCATCTAGTGCGTCTCCGTACTCAGTGCAGTACAGCTGTAATTCACCACGCTAGATAGCCTCTTCCTGCCATTCTACAAGCGCGGCAACCTGCAAGACGCCATCAATGACCATGTCGTGCGTGATCATGCTACCGCACTCATCAAAGCTCATGTGGTGAGCCATAGACGTCAGGCAGTCGCTTTGGCGAGCGCGAGATGCTCAGGCTATTTCTCAAGACATGCGAAGCCGTAAGAGCGATGCACACCTACGTCCCAGGCTCTTCAGGCACGGCGCAGCTCGCGCAGGACGAATCAACTTATCCGCCACCTCAACAGCGAGTCAGCCGGATGCGAGTGCCGTCTGCCCATTCTCTGGAAGAGACCCTAGATGGCGGAGAAGACGACGAGCAAGATGCGCCCCTGATCAGGACGTCAGAGATGTCTGGTGGCATACTCGAGTCCAACAATGCGCCAGAGGCAAGCACGAGCGCAGTCGCTCAACTCAGCGATCAGGGCGACACCCTGGGCTCCTTGGATCCCAAGCCAGCGCCAAATCTCAATTCTACTGGTGCAAAGCAGCGGGGTAAGATGACGCCTTGGGCTCACCGAGACATTAAACCGGGTATGTGCATCCTTGGCTGCCCGCAGCTAAGCTCACAGCATCGTGCAGCAAATATCATGGTCACCGATGATGGTCAAGATGCAATCTTGATGGATTTTGGCAGCGCTGCTCCTGCACGAGTAGAAGTTCCCAGCCGTTCCGTCGCGCTCACGCAACAAGATTTGGCGGCAGAGCAATGTTCCATGCCTTTTCGGGCGCCCGAGCTCTTCGATGTGCGTCCGACTGTCTTTTGACGCTTTGATCAAATTCATAGGATCTGTAGGTCAAGACCGGGCAAGATCTTGACCAAAAAGTTGACATATGGTCGCTCGGCTGCACGCTCTTTGCACTAGCGTTCCATCATTCACCTTTCGAGACAGAGCAAGAGCAACAAGGCGGTAGTATCGCCATGGCAGTACTGAATGGGCAGTACAAATTTCCTTCTGGGTCGGGCGACAAGTATTCTCAGCCTCTCAAGGATCTTATCTCTTCGATGCTTATCGTCGATCCTGAGAGCAGGCCGGACATCCATCAAGTGCGTCTTAATGGCAAGCGAGTTGAAATGGCTGACGAATGGACAGGTCATCACATCCACGAAAGCAGCGCTGGCTAGGAATGAACAGGTTTCATGACAACGACGGGACACGCTCGTACAATAGACACTTTTACTTGTTTGTCGGCCGGACGCGATGAATCTGCTCTAGTTTCCTTGATCTTGTCTTCGGGCGCGTCTTCTGAGCCTTCATCAGTCGGTCGAATGCCGAGCCCGGCGTGACTGCTATGTTCTCATCGGCTTGCTTGACCAGGCAGGCATCTAAGTGGCGATTGAGTTGAGCCATGTCTTGCAAGAAGCTTTTGTGGCAAATGGGACACTGTATCCCAGTTGCTCCAGACGTGGATGTCATCGATGAGAAGATCACCTCGTCGTCGTCGTCTTCTTCCGCCTCCTTGACTGATCCAACGCTCGTTGCGCGCGGTTCGTCTACTTCCTCATCGTCCAGGATGACAATAGCGCCAGACTCGTCCATACGTGTGTGCGTTGCGAGGGGCGTCTCGCTCCTCTTCCTTTTGCTGTGCGACTCGGTTGGCACGGGCGTAACGACTCCTTTCGGCGATACGACAGCCCACTGCATGACACAAAGTGCTGTCAGTTCTGTGGGCAAGCGCACGTCTGCCAGCGTCCTACATGGTCGATGGTCCGCGCCCTGCGTTTGGCGATTGCTGCCTCACTTTGATCCACCAAGTTTGTGATGCGCAGACCCAAGAGCCTGAGTTCGATCTCCCGCGTCCCCCCACAGCCCACGGGCGTCTTGCCATCGTCATAAAGCTTGCGACGTTCCGTGATAGCTTCATCGAGTAGCTCCTTACCGACCTTGTAGAATTGCTCTGTATCTCGATACAGGTGATGCTGGCCTATCGTTCTCGCGCGCGTGAACGGCTCATACGTGCTCACTGCGATGCACCATTGAGCGCAGACTTAGGAGCATTGGATGCTGGCGTACGCTTGAATTTAAGTGTGAGGGTCCGTCCCGCAAATTGCAGAGACTGGCAATCATTGCCCAGCGTCTCTGCTAGCGCACGCAAGACCTCCAAGAAGCCGCTGTAATCTGCTAGCTTGCCGAAGGTGTCCTCACGTCCGACAGATTTGCGTGACTCGCGTGTGCTGGCTGACACGAGAGAGGAGCCTAAGCCGAGATAGGCTTTGAGGAGGAAGTCGAGACTAATGCTGGTCCGAATGAGGTGGAGCATACCCCGCTTGGCCCAGATGTCGCTGATTCTCCGTACATCGAGTGCGACGAGCCAGGCTTCTGTCACGCGACCGACGCCAAAGATCTTTCTGACCGGTTGAGCGGATGTGAATTCTACGACAGCGTCTCGAGTTGGCATGACGCGACATTGCCCATCTGGCTTATTGACATCAGCGGCCATCTTGGCCAACAGCGTGTTGGGTGCGATGCCCGCAGAAACGGTCAGGCCTGTCGTCTCCTTGATCTCGGTCCGCATCTGCATCACGGCATCGTCTGCTGATAAGCCGCTTGATCTCATAAAGACAGTAATATTCAGGTATGCTTCGTCCAAACTTGCGGGAGCGAGGTGGGGATCGTATTTGCGTAAGATTGCCATGACGCGCGCAGAAGCCTGGGAGTATTTGGTAAAGTCTGGCTTGACAAAAATGAGGTGTGGACAGAGCTTCTTTGCGATGTAGCCTGCCAGTGCAGACCGAACACCATACTTTCGAGCTTCATAAGACGCGGTAGTGCAGACTCCAACGCCGACTGCAAACGCTTTTCCCTTGAGCGACGGATCGTCGAGCTCCTCGACGCTCGCGTAGAATGCATCACAATCGACCACGACGATGGTTTGCGAGAGATCTCGCGTTGCTTCGAGCAGTTCGACTTGAGCCTCGACGATGATCTCCTCTGCGCGCAGATTGCCATTGGTGAGAGCTACCCGCTTGCTGAGCTGGTCGAGCAAGACCTTGATCTTGAGCTGGGTAGCTTCATCCCTGCGTTGCTCATTCTGTGCAAATGCAGACCCTTTGCTCGCCTCCCAGATGATCTGCCTCACTTCTGCAGGATCACGGGTCAGGCCTGACTTCCCGGTCGACGGGCCTGCCAGTCGATGAAGGAAGGACTCGGTGGCTCCTTCTTTGGCTGTGTGAGGTGTTTGACGTGCTTTCCCTTTGCCACTCAGTCCTGACTTGGGGAGAAGCTGGCCCGGCAGATGCTCGGCTACCGTGAGCTCCTCCGGAACAGCATGTCCGGCCATGCCATTGAGCAGCACGATCGCTCAGCACTGAACCAAGAGCCTGGTCGCGAGCGCGAGCTCGACTTCGGTTGTCACTGATCATCGATGACCGACGCACTCATGTCGACCATGTGTGCTCCGAATAGACTCGGCATGGGCAGTCTCGCTTCACGGTGACTGCTTTGAAGTATGACGCAGGCAAAATGAAGGCGACCAAGCGCTACAGCTCCTTGGCCGTCGAGTCTGAGGACTCTGATCTGGGCTCACTCGCAAGCCTAGACCTGGGCGCACTGTCTCCCACTCAACCCACTGAATCTCGTTTCCAGCATGCACAGCACGATCTCTGCCCTGGCTCGGGGTCGAGCGCGACCCTGCGACAGGCGAGCGAGCCTCGCTCTAGTCTGGCAACGCTCAAGATACCTTCACAGAGCAGCATAGACCTTCTCCGGTGAACTCATCAAACGGTCCCAGCGCATCTTCCTTCATCTCGACCTCTCCCAGCACACAGAATCGTAGACCGGGGGGTCACATCCGGCGACGATCATCCATTGACTCGGCATTGTCACCCTCCTTGCGTCGCGCACCAAGTACATCCTCGCTTCGCGTAGATCAGGACTACCTCGCCCGCAAAATCCCCTTGCCTGCCCAGGTCCTGTCAGATATCGACCTAGCGCGGCTGAGACGCTGGGTCGTCGCCTTCATGACCGTCCAGTTTGATATAGACAACGGGCCGCTGCTTGACAACATTTGGCCGCCGTACGCCTTGACATCGGAGGAGCGCATGACTGTCGCATTCGCGTCCTTTCCAGACTCTTCCAGTCAGCGATTGCAGCTCGGCGCACAGACATTTGTCTGGCGGCTGCCCGGCAATGACGGCAAATCCATTTGGGGCGCGGTTTTTTTCGATCGCGCAAGAGCAGCCGACGCGAAAAGAGGTTTTCATCAGAGATCGCTTGTTATCGGGACGAGTGTCGATGCTCCCGGACTATTCAGCTATCTGGTGACCGCACTGGGTCAGCGCTTTCTTGGCCGTTCCGAAGGCGCCGCAGCAATAGCCCACGCAGCACAAAATATCATCAATTGGTCCGTGACTATCTTTAGAAGCAGTTAATTAAGGCAACCTGATTCTGAGGTGCGCGCTCCAGGCCTTCGCCTTCGCAACTTGGCGGCTGGGCTAACGTTCCTTTCCTTGGCAAGAACCTCAATGTCCTCAATACTGCTATTGCTGAAGCCCAGCAAAAGCCTCCCTTGCAGCACCATGTGATCGCCAATGTGCCCCTCAGACCTCTTTCACAGGTGTTCGCGGGCCACATCAGCGAACTCTGGACTATATGGGAGCTACTCATCCTCGGCGAGCCTATCCTCGTTTACGCTGCCGGCGACGCAGCACGCGCGAGCGACACAGTCATGTGGCTTCGGAGCCTCGTCAGGCCGCTGCCTTTCGACGGTGAGCTGCGACCGTATCTGACTCTGCAAGACCACGACTTTGCCAAAGTGTGCATCAAAACAAAACCGAGGCCCGGACTACTGGTCGGAACAAGCAATGGCATCATTCGCAAGGCGTGTCAGCATTGGCCACACGTGATCACTTTCGCCGCAGATGGCCATGGACGCGTCCTGTCGTCCACGCATCGGCGCTGTACTCGACGCGATGATGCGGTGCTGCAAGCTGCTGAGCAGGCAGCAGCCGCAGGGAATTTCATTGCCGCAGACGATGCTCTGTGCTGCCATTTTCGCGCGCTGACGGAGCGTTTTTTGGCGCCTCTATCTCACTACGTGTCTGATCTGCGACGATCGCCTGCTCAGAGGTCAATGGCTTTCCACGAGACGGATTTCCTGAAAGCATTGAGATCCCAAGGCTCGCCTCTGGTGTTTCGCATGCGGTTAGCCACGTTACCGCAACGACCAAGCCTCGCGCAAGCCGGTACGATAGGATTTTATACAGCTTGGCTCAGAGGTCCTTTGTTCTCTACTTGGCTCCATGAAACTGCACTTTGATCCGATTCGAGCTCGTTTGCTTGGCACGTGATAAGTTCAGTGTGCGCGCGACGCGCCTTGGCCTTTTTGCTTCCGAACCTGTTGCAAGCCGCTACTTATGTCTCGCATCCAGCTTGATCTGACGCCTGATAGTTCTTTCGACGGTGAGCAGAAGAAGCGATCCGTAGCGTGGAAGCCGCGCTGGCTCCGCCGCCCGACTCAGCTCGTCGCGCTCACCCTCTTCGCCTGCATTGCACTATCAACCGTCTTGGCATTGCCAAGTCAGCACGTACAAGCCAGAGCGACGGAGCAGCTACTACGTGTCGTGGAAAGTCTGAAGACGCACGCAAGCCTCTATGTGCGTCGTTTGGGTCCGCAAATCTGCAGCAAGCTGAAGGCCTGGCTATGCAGCCGGCTGACGTCCTCAGTCATGCTAGTGCTCGTAAATCGGACTGGCCCGATTGGTATCGCCAAGCAGGTCACCTGTCGAAATATCTGCTAAGACGTGAGGTACCCCTGGACCGGACCCTGTTCGTCATCATTGCGGACCACACCTACGTGCCTGCCATTCGCAACTTTGATCAGGTACTCAGGCAGCATGGCCACAGTGACGCTGTCGTGACATTGTGCCTTTCGATCGACTGTATCGATAGACTAGAAGAGCATAGTCTTATCGGTTACCATGGCTATCTCAATCAATCAGTCGCCGATATCAAGCTGCATTCCAACATAGACCTGGCTAAAACGGGCTACAATTTTGTGTTTGCCGACGGAGATGTCTACTTGAACCCTGCATTTGATCCCTTGCACGGCATGCTACCACTCAGCGATCAAAGTTGGGACATACAGATGAGCTGGGAACGCAACCGCAATCAAACGAATATCGGCTGGTACTTCATCCGCTCTTCAGATTATTCCATCGGTTATCTCGAGCGCTGTCTGGAAACGATGACACGTAAGCCAGGCTGGGACCAAGCCATCTACGACAACGAGTACGGACGATATAGACCTCTGCATCCCAGCTGACTTTTGCGTGCCAGGTATAAACGTCTGCGCAAGGAAGCCGAGTACAAGGGCGAGCTTGACACGCTGCGTATCAAGATCTTATCTTGCGAGAACAACATGAGCTGGATGCGCGAACCCTGGCAAGCTACATACGGCAATGCTACTGCAATGGCTGCACATGTGGCGCAAGCCACTACAATTCACTTCACGTGCATAGAGAAGAATGTCAAGTATGCGCTGAGCTTTGCCGAAAGCTCTCACTGACCTCCACGCTACAGATTGCTCTTTGCCCATCTTTGGGGATTATGGCAAGATCTGGATGGCTACTACAGTCGGCCACGGCCGTTGCTACGCTTGCCTCACCTCAATGGGACCGTCGATGAGCTCAGACAGCAATGGACATTCGCACGCCGGCTCGGCACTGAGACCGGCCGACAAGTCATCTTTCCGGAATACGTCACTCTCTTTCTAGATACTCGGGCGGAGGAGCGGCCGGGCTTCCGCGTGTTCTATATCGATGGCGACGAACTGCTTCATTCCATCGTGTCTAGCAGTTTCACCGAGATACGAGAGGCACGCGGTTTGTCTGCTCTCTCGGAGCAGGACGTGAAACCAGACACAAGTCTTGCTGCGCTCAAGGACGCTATCAGCCGATTCAGCTCGGAGACTATCGCCGTGCTGCCTGACTTTTCGGTCGCCGCCAGAATTTATGCGGAGAGCAGTCGTCCGCAGATGCTACCCATGTGCGAATTTATCGATTGGCCTCGCGAAGGCTGTTTGCGAGTCTGCGGCAATCCGGCTTAGGAAATTAGAGTCGAACGACCGCACAGGCATGGTATTATATTGTCACAGATTGCACGCACGTGACTGCTTCTCGCGCTCACTATTGACGCGCCAACGCGTTCCGTCGTGACTTTCGCGGGACCATCCCGTCTTATAGGACGATTGCGAAGATAGTAATGACCTACTCGCGAATCAGGCTCGAGCTTACCCCGGATAACTCTTTCGACGATCTCGAAAGGAAATCTGTCGTCACAAAGCCAACGTCGCACTGGCTGCGACGGCCCTTTCGCTTCATCGCGCTCTCCCTGGCGGCATGCTTGGCTCTTTCGGCTGCCCTGGCGCTACCCAGTCAAGATGTACGGACACGGACGCGCGAACGATTGTCTATCTGGTCTGCTCAAGTAGTGGAAACGGCTCAAGGGCAGTCAGGGTGGCTCTATGTACGTCACCTCTGGGTCTCGCATGTATCGCGCGTTGAGCGTCGCGCTCGCAGCCGTCTGATTTGCTCAGCCATACTGGACTGCGCCAAAATGAGTGGAGTGATCAATATCGTCAGGCGGGACACCTTGGTCGGTACCTGCTGCGACGCGAGATCCCGCTAGACCGCACAGTGTTTGTCATCATCGCAGACCACACGTATGTGCCGGCTATTCGCAACTTTGACAGCGTCCTCAGGCTGCATGGTCATGACGATGCCGTCGTGACCTTGTGTCTATCAGTCGACTGTGTCGACAATTTAGAAGAGCATGGCCTCATCGGTTATCATGGCTATCTGAACCAAACGGTCGCCGACATCAAGCTGAACTCGAACATCGATCTTGCAAAGTCAGGCTATAACTTTGTCTTTGCAGATGGCGACGTCTATCTCAACCCTGCATTTGATCCCCTGCATGGAATGCTGCCGCTCGGCAATGACACATGGGACCTTCAATTCAGTTTCGAGCGATGGGGCGACCAGCTGAACATCGGCTGGTATTTCGTCCGGGCATCCAAGTACTCGGTCGCCTATTTTGAGAGCTGTCTCCAGAGCATGATGAAGAAACGCGTCTGGGACCAAGCGATATTCAACACAGAGTAAGCCATGCGCGCTCAGCATACCATGCAGTGGCTCAGGATTCCGCAGATATAGACGATTGCGCAAGGAAGCCGAAGATACAACTGGTCTTGACTCGTTTCGCATCAAGATTCTCTCTTGCGATAACAATCTGAGCTGGATGCAAGAGCATTGGCAATACACATATGGCAACGCAAGCCGTATGAATGATCTGATCGCCAATGCCACGACAATTCACTTCACATGCGTGGAGAAGAGCGTCAAGTGCGTGAGTACGGCATCAGGGGGTATAGCATGCTCATGTCGCTTCCGCAGGTTGCTATTTGCACATATCTGGGGTCTCTGGCAAGACATTGATGGCTACTATAGCCAACCTCGACCATTACTGCGCCTACCACTCCTCACTGGAACCATCGACGAGCTGAGGCAGCAATGGACATTTGCGCGCTGGCTCGGAAAGAAGACTGGGCGACAGGTCATATTTCCCGAGTTTGTCATGCTCGTCAACGGCACGCAGACTCAGCGGCGCACGGGATACAACACCTTTTACATCGAAAGCGATGACCTTCTTGATTCCGTCGTGTCGAGCAGGTACACCGAGATCCGCATACAACGAGGACTGCCTGTCTTGCCCGAACACAAAATTGCGGCTACTGCTGACCTCAGAGACGCCATAACTCGAGTCGACCCACAGATTGTGGCATGGTTGCCGGATCTTTCGTTGGCCGCCGCGAAATTTGCTTTGTCAAGCGGAACTGACATGCTACCTCTGTGCGAGTATGTGGCCCGCATCAACGGAGGAGGTTGCCTCCGCGTGTGCGGCAAACCAGTGTAGTACGGTTCGGCTGAACAGTCAGCTTCGTTCTTGAAGTGTGTATGACACTTATTGCACGCGATCCTCAGACGTCTGCGACTGTCTAATGATGTGACTTCCGTTGCAAAGTATACAACAATGTCAATGATACCTATTGCGGATTGACTAGCACACTGCAGCCATTCTGCCAGGTCTGAACCCGTAGTTGTGCAAGGGCCGACATGGTACTTCGGTGAGTCCCTGCAAAGGCTTGACCCCGGGCCATGATGGCTCCGTCTACTATACCAGCAAGGAAGCGAGGCTTTACGTTCAGCCCTAGCCAGTCTGCCGGAAGATTTACGGCGATGATAGCTTCGGAACGTATCATATGCCAACCGCGGTGACCGACTGCTTCCGCGAAGGTTGGGTCGAGTTCGTCAGTCATAACGAGCACTTTGGGAAAACCATGCTTTTGATTGCAATCATCCTGACGTGCGAAGCCATCAAGGGCCGCTGCATAGTGATCTAGTGTCTTGGCATGGGCTTGATTGCAATTTGCTCTGCTGAAGCGGGCGCTACAGAAATCGCCCCTTCTGATATGTACAGTCGCAAAAGGTATGGCAGGATTGTCTATCGTTGATGCGATTACAAGATCTGCGAGACGCTCGATCTCGCGAGAAAAATACAGATGCCGCCCGTAGTACTGCCAGGCAGGATCCTGGAGAGCCATGATGTCGTTGTCGTAGGGACGGCCGTGGATGCTGCTGAAGTCTTGCTCGTGCAACCCAAATGCCGGATACATGCACAGCAACTTGTCCGACGGGCGCCGTTGCAACTTGAAGCGTTCATCAGTCTCCGCCAGATGGTCCAGGGTGGTCTCGAAGGTCTCGAAACGGGCTGAAATCTGCTCGACCAGCTCGTATGAATTTGCATCATAGCCCTCTATAGACGGAATCGGCCATGTTGCTATCTGCGTTCCGAACTCGGTGAAATTAGCGCCTGCATGCTCAGCCCAGCATCCCAGACGAAGCGTGTCGTTTGTTATGTGGCTGAGATCGAAAGAAACCGGACTGCTCGCTTTCTTTGACGCGCCTTGATGGTCAAAAATTGCAGAGAGCGGCAACGGACCATCTGGATTGGGGCTGCTCGTCCTGTGAATAAGTCAAGACCCATAGAATGTGTGAATTAGCTCACAAAATCACGCTCCGCCGCGTCTTGAGGCCTAGGTAGCCAGCCTTCAGGGCTATATAGACGTGGTTATTGAATCGGTCCTTGCCAGGAAACAGGAGAGCCGGGAGCCCTGATTCTAGCGGACTTCGGTCGCTTGTTTGATCTATATCGACAGTAGAAAGAGGCTCATAATTTATATTCTCCAGTATCTGCCAAAGCGTTGACTCGATTCGTGTCGCGTTTAGTGATACCGGCAAATGTCTATATGCTATGTACGCTATCGGACAAAGGCAAGCGGCTGAAAGACTAAGCAAGGCAAGCTTGAGCGCGATTCTGCGTCGCGACGGCTGAAGCGATGCTTGCTGCTCGAGTTCGCCCTCGCTTTTGCTACCGTCAACACTGTCATCGCCAGGAGTAGCGATCTGACTGTACTGCTCGCCCTGCCAGAGACTAGAAATGCTGGCCAGCGTGCCGCGAGTGAGTGAGCGCGTCCGCACCATGGTGAAATGTGATACATGGGAAGAGAAATGGAACAGAGCGTGCAGAGGGACGCGCGTCGCGGGATCGGGATCATTTATTTGGCAAGAATGTTCGTGAAATTGCGAGCAAGTAAAGGCGGGTAGCTGTCAGGCATGTCTAAAGCACACCAGAGCTACCGATCGACTCTGTTTGCGCTCCTCTTCGTCTTCGCTTTCAACGATCAGTCGCGCGATATTGAGCTTGACAGAATCAAACACCACGGTGAACGGGCGGTCCATCCTGATTGAGTAGGAGACGGATGCGAGGGGGCCTTCTATGTCCAGCATGTGCATCGCTGACGCCTCAGGCGAATCTGAATGACTGTCTCGAGTGCAGATCGAGATTGAGTCCTTGGATCCGAGCGATGTGCTCGGCGTATCGTCATGCTTTGCCGACCAGTCCGAGCTAGCGGATGAAGCGACCGAAGAATCTCGATCGAGCACAGCGTCCTCTTCGGTCGCTCTGACCGGCCAGAGCTGACGGAAGATACGCTCGAGGCCATCGGCAAAACTTTTCGCATTTCTCCACCGGACTGAGAACAAGATCGAAGTGAATTGAAGGCCCACATCGGCGTCGAGATCGCTCAGATAGAGTACTACCGGATCATTGATAGAAAAATAAGCGTGCTGGTTGCCTGGCGAGGTGCCTGGCTGGAGCGTTTGAAACGATAAGCCTCGGCCATCTCGCCTTGTGCGTGAAGCCTCCCATGGAAGAGCGGCTTGAAAAGTCAATTCGTCGGAGAAGTCGTCGCAGGTGTCGATGAGTAGCAGAAAGCGTGCGCGTACAATCGCCGCTGCGGCCTGGGCAAAAAATGAACTGTTGAAGCTGATAAGCGGAGCCATGGCCAAACATCGAGCGAGTGCACCTGATCAGAGAAGTCGCGATAAGCTCTCGCGTGGTCAAACAGTCTAGACAGCACAGGATGAGCTCTGCAGGCAAATCCAGCAGCTTCATTCCTATTGCATCCCTGACCTGCTGGTGGTCTCGGCGCGATCGATTTTACATGTCGATGTATGTCACGCGCGCTTTGATAATGCGCTTAATAAGTATCACGCTACGTCGATATTCCTTCGCCAGCTAGGACCAGGGCGCGTCCGTCTTGTCGCGGCGGCCTGATCTGCCATGACGGACTGGCCTCATCTCTATGTCAGCTCGCTAGCACGCAAACAAACCTCATTGCTGACCGTAGACTCGAGCAGTCGGACTTTGCGGAAGTAGTTGCTGATCAGGGCGGCTTATCAGAGGCGATTGAGATCTTCGAGCACGTCAAGTCGCGCGGCACTAAGCCACCTCGTCGCATCGTCGCCATCCTACTAGCCCTCATCCTCAATCCTGCTCTTGCCCTCCCCGTGTCTCACTATGCCGAGCAATGGGAAGAGCAAACGAATAGATGGGCAGGCGGGTCAGCGCAGCGATTGGGCGACTCGCTCTATACCAGCGTGGACTGGCTACAACTGCGCGCACTCGAGGTCCTCGCAGACTGGCTAGATGCCACCGGTCCCGGAATGCTGCTCAGAACGCTCCCAAGAGCGGCTGACCTCCATGCGGATTCGGACGCAGAATACGATAGGCCAAAGAAGAGGCGTAGGCAACTTCAGCCGCTCAGCAGAGCTAGTTCGGAGCCAGAAGAGACCGCTTCCTCTGCTTCACTCAGGGCGATTGTGGAGAGGCTTCAGGACCTACCGGACGCCTGGGAGCTCCTCAAAGGTGCGCTCGAACCTGCCAAAACCCAGCCAACTGTAGGCAATCAGTCGAGCGATTGGATATGCGACTATGCTTGGCGAGCGCTGGCTCTGCTCGTCCATGCCTGGTCTGACGAGTCACTGCTTTCACGCCCGGAATCGTCGCTGGGCGATAGACCGAGCGATCCCGATGCTGCGAGACATGACCACAAGAGTTCGATTAACCTGCTGGCGCAGTTTCCACCTCGACAGGGTGGTCCACGCAAGCCACCACGCGCTCTCCTGGATCTGCTCCTGTATCCTTTCCTACATTCTGTACCGCAACTAGCGTGGCAGCAGACTCGTTGCCAGACCATCCTGCAGCTCTGGCCACTTGTGAGTCTCTGAACCTGTATGTTCTCGTCGCAAGATGTGCTGACACGACTTCAGATCATCGAGCTGGCTCTCACTGAGCAGATAGATGGGCCCCTACTTCTGAGAGACTTTGCGCAAGCGATATGCCAGCCAGACTTTGCGCTCGACAGCTTTCTTGCTGTCCGTCCCTGCGTACGTCTCTATCGATCGCGGCTGACGAGCTCCGTAGCGCCTTCCGACGTCTCATCGTGCAAATAAAGACATCTTGACATTCTACATCGAGCTCATCTGCACTGTCATCACAGACTGCTCGACGAAGATCCAGGCGGCGCCTGCGCCTGCAAATCGACCTACGCCATCGGCGAGCGGCAGAAGCGATGCAGCCTTGCTCGATAGTCCGGATAGAAAGCGACCGAAAGCGCGAGCTGGCCCTTCGCCCAAATTTAAGCCCACCATCGCTCTCAGCAGATCGGCCACGGGCTTCAGAGTCCCCTCGCCAGCAGAGGCAGTCCGGACGTACTTTCGGGCTACTTTTGTCGAGGCAGTGGCGCCCAGGAAAGCGGACGAGTCATCTGACCGTTTGCGCCTCCTGGCACACGTTCGTAGCGTACTCTTGAAGACCTGTCTCCTGCGACTGCTCTGGAATCGACTCAGCCTGACCAGTGCGTCCAAAAAGCCCTTGCATGAGGTTTTGCAAGGCGGCGAGCTGGCTACTGCCATTGCTGGCGCAAGATACCAAGTCAACAAGAGCACAGAGGGACTCGAGAAAGACGCCGACGCGCATAATAAGCTCAGGACAGCGAAATTGACAATGAAGACTGTACTTCATACCGTCAGCTGCCTCTGCGAGAAAGCGGTGAAGCAGGAGATGGAACGATCTGATTTGTAGAGCTGCATTCAGATAACCCTGTCTAGCTTTTTTGCTATCGTCTCATTGAGCCCTTCTGCCCAGCTCTTGCAAGTGATGTGCCATAGCCTGGAATGCCGGATGACACCTGCTTCCGGTGTGCCAAACCCAGCACCGCGCCTGGACGAACCGAAGAGCCGTGTGGTCTCTCGAGGCAGATTGTCGAGCCAATCGAAGCGCTCGGCGGGCTTGTGCGGGGAGATGACTCTGTCATATTCGAGTAGTCCGACGGGCGAGAAGCCCATCTTAGTGGCAGCACTGTTGGAAGGGTCATTCATGGCGTGCGCGATCCAGATTGCTTTTCTACAGCCGAGTCCTGGACTCCTCAGCAGACGCTCTGCCTCGTTCGATATCACTGGCTCAGAAAGGGAATCTAGGTCGATGGCGATCATGTTGGCTTCGTCTTGGCTGGGCAGAAGTGATGTTTCGCTCGGATTGAGGATATAAGCGAGCAAGAGGCAAGTCGCATGTGTAGTCACATGGGTGCGCTGGGGGAAGCGTCAGCGGCTGCTCAGCGGTCACTGCGTCCTCGCCAACGCACTTGGGCTTCTGGGAGGATGAGAACATGGCCAATCTCAATCTGCAGATGGACGCGCGAGGCCGCCATGAGGGCAATGCTACCTACGATCTTACCTGGCCTCCCATCTGATGCCTGCTTTGTGAGATCTCTGATGGCGAGGAAGGTGACTGTAGGGTCCCTTCTGATACTGTGCGTGCTCGTTCATGATGAGATGACCAGCCTTGCGCGCTGATCATAGTACAGACGCACGTCGCTTCGAGCCAGGTGAGCCACTCTGCGCGCGATCCGAATGGCCCATAGCCCAGATAGGTGAACAATGCGGGTGATCGACACAGCTCCTGCCAGAGAAGCTCGGCATGGACAGAGGGAATGAAAGGCTCTACTCTCAGTTTGGACGTCGAGAGCGGACGGACGGGAAAGACCCAATTGAGGTCGTATGCCTCGAGGGGCGTGTCGAGATGCCAGTCCTTGGTCTCCGGCAACGCTGTGGGCACCGACGAGCTATTCTTGTAGGCCATATCGGGTCTAAATGGGGTAGAGCCAGGCTTGTCAGCGCTTGAGCTTGCCACGTCGCGTAGCCGATAGCCGACAGCGATAGCTGAGCGGAGCGGGCGCTGGCGCTGATGCTGTTTGCAGACAAGACATGGCTCCCTTTGACGTAGCCCGGCTACGAGCGCAAGCAGAAGGGTCGGTCAGTCAGCTCAGAGAGAAGATAAATACAGTCAAGCCGGCGCCCGGTGCTCCAGTGCCTGCTCAGCAGCCCGCTTACACCTTCAACCGCGGACGAGTGCCGCCAGCGCCTGACGTGACTCGCGAACAGCCTCGGGTAGGCTCGAGCAAGCTCACGCGCCTTTCTGCTCAAGATAAGGCAGCCTTCTTTGGGCTACTTGACGATTTCTTCGGCGGGCAGCGGGCAGCTTTGCCTGCGAAAGCTGCTCTTCCAAACGACCCCCTCCCCGTCTCAAGCTTTGCACCTGGCACGGACCTCACATCGTCGAGCTACCCGCCACCACCATCTGATGGATGGTGCTGCCATGCGGCAGCGTATGCCTCCTTCTTCAGGGCCAAAGAAGCTTGGTCTTCGGCTTGGTACGATCACTCACCTGTGGAGCCGCCGCCGCTTCATGGCCGTACAGACGTCACCCATGCGTCAACGGGCTCTACGCAGACCTTTGGGTTTCCGGGCAGTATGACAGAACGCAAGACGTGGACCCAAACCGTTCTCTTTCTCGATCTAAGTGTGGCCAGAGCGACAGTCCAATGGGATCGAGGTCGACCCGTCAATTCTGAGATCGCCCGCTCATGCGACTGGCGGCCGGCTCCATCTCCCTTGGATGGTGGTACGCTCTACGCTGCCCACATACAGTACGGCAACGCGATTGCCTGTTTTGCCGAGCGACACGAAGGCGTCCAGTCTGTCGGCAATGGCGAATGCTGGACTCTTGCCGCAGAGGCCCTTAAGGAAGCATCGAGTCTGTCGCAATCGCAGCTCGGTCCGCCCATTTTGGATTGTATCGGCAAGACCCACGGCCATCTGCTCTACACTGCCAAGGCTGGCCGGCTAGGTCAATGGCGCGGTGGCGACAACGCGCTCCGTCGGGGAGATGTTGTTCAATGGCTCACTGCAATCATCACCCATTCCAGCTCGGCAAGCATGTCAACGGCTCGACTGGGCGATCCAGATCACACCGCCATCCTCGTTGCTGATTCGCCGCCGCGCGAGCCAGTAGAGCACGGCTCGATGATGAGCACCGCTAGTCTTGGCAGCATTACCGTCATCGAGCAAAGCAGAGGTCATTTGCCCTCTCGAGCGACGTACGACCTCGCCAATCTGTCGCAAGGCGAAATATGGCTGTATCGACCTATCATGGTATCGTATGTCGGGCTGCCAGGTGTCATCAATCCGCTGGATCTGGTCCAGGGCACCCTGAGCGCGGAGCAAGTCTATTAGCTCAGAATGCATTTCCACAACTACATATAACAACTTTGGTGAGAATAACGCATAAGCCCACGTATGAAACAAACCGAAGCCTGCAAAGCCGTGCAAGAGTATCAGCGTTTGGCTGGCTTTGGATCATCAATGGTGAGAGTGCGCTTTAAGGGCAGCCGAGCGTTGGGCCCTATAATTGGTGCCGGTAGGCTCGACGTTCGAGCGTCAAGCATATCCCTCTGCACAACTGATGGCTGGCTCTGAGTGGCCTGTACCGGGCTCATACCGTCCGAGGAGCCAGACGAGCCTATACTGTCTGCGGTACCTTTGTCAAGCGTCGAAATAAGATCGTGCGCCTCCTGTATGATCGTTGCCCGTCTCGTTCGCCTTTGCGGCTCGCGCGGCTCGCTCGGCTCCTCGTCCTCGGGATCAGTCTTGTCGCCGTCCTCGTCTGACTTTTCGCCGTATTCGAGATCGCGGTTGCCCGTCCGAGAATTGAAGTGAATCATGTCAGATACGACGCGTACGACACGAGGCCGAGCTTCTTGCGATATCATCGTGTCTGTGCGGGTCAGGCTGGGCTTTGTCTCGTCTAGATCGGCTAGGATCTGTCGCAAGCGCGCGAGGTCTTCTTCTCGTTTCCTCAGCATTGCAGAAACGAGCGTGCAGGACTCCATTAGATTCGCAAAGCTTCGCTCATAGCTGATCATGAACAGCAAGTGAGACGAATCACTATCATTCGACAGTCCCGTACTGGCCCGTAAGCGGGCAATGTTCTCCTCGGTGAGCTGCGAAGAATCGTCGAGCAGCTTTTGAAGAGCTTCTGGAGGTTTGCTGCCTTGTTTGAGGAAATAATTCGCATGCTCATGGAATTCTTTGGCAGCGTGGGTGATCTTGTCTGGCAGATCGTCGATATCATCGTGCGCGTCTTCCTCCTCCGTGTCGTGCACCTCGTTCTCGCCGAGTCTACGAATTTTGCTCGTGCCGCTATTCTGGACCGTCGCCTGAAAGACTGAGCCCCAACTCTCGGTCAGAATGGAGAAGAGCTGCAGCGCGAATGTTTAGCTAGGCATTAGGCATCAAGACTTCAGGACGAGCATACGAGAGTCAAGTTGGCTATGCCGAGAAGAGCCCAGCAGATGAAAAAGGCACGGCCGGCAGATGACTTTGGCGAAAAATCGCCATAGCCGATCGTGGAGAAATAGACGAATGACTGCGCGGATATTAGCTTTATCGCAATCAGAGCCGCTTGACGTACAAACCAGAATGCGTCAAAGTAGTCCCAGCCCTCTGTGAGTGTGAAGATGAAGGATCCTACGCCCCAAAAGAAGAAGAACATCCCGAGCGCAAATCCCAATTTGACCCAAAACTCCCTACGCTCTTCACTCTTAAGCTGCTTTTTGAAATGTTGATACGAGCGGTCTTGATCCATCGATTCTTGTGTGAGGCTGCGCTTGAGCTTCACGCTCGAGATGGAGTCTTTCCATCCCCATTTGACAAACCAACTGTCTATCCAGTCCTTGCCTGCTGATACTCCGACCTTGATCTTACGAGACTCGAGACGTTCGCCCATAGACCTTGCTCCAGATCGGCCTCCGCCCGGCTTATAAGCTGCAGGAACATCCTGTCCCGATGCGAGTGCTTCCTCCCGCGCTTTGAGCCGAGCAGCTCGATGTGCCGCCTTTTGCTTGCGTCTCAAGCGGGCTCGCTCGACAAGTAGCTTCCTACGATGCGTATAGGCTTGCTGGAAGGATTCCAAGAGCGTCTCTCGTGCGACAGCGATCAGAAGAGCCAAGAAGATGATGCCACCTGTGGCGAAAAAGATGTCAAAGACGCGGACCGCTATGCTTGTCGGACTGATCACTGATGAGCTCTGCATCCGAGCAAGAGCAAGGGACTCACTAGATGTCGCCAAAGCCGACAGATGAACACGTGACGATCGTGAAATACAGCGCATCGACAAAGTGCAGGCTCATCGACAGAGTGAACACCAGCGAACCAAAGCAGAGATAGCACATGAAAGCGATGAGCGCGATGACGAGCTGCCTCTGCTTAGCGGTTAGACCGCTGCCGTGGTTCGCAAAGTTCTTGGTGCTGAAGAAATCGTAGAGTAATGTGAAATTGCAGACGGTCGATACCGACGTGCTCGCTATAGTCATAAAGAACGGCTGACCATATGTGAACCCGTCCGAGACAGAATGAACCTGTGTACAAGTCAGCCTGCAAGGAGCCATTCGCAGGTGGCGAATACTCACGACGCCAAAATAGGTGAGTGCTGAGATATTGATGCAGTCATGGAACGTGAGCGCTATGCAGGCAATGACGGTTGTGATCCAGACACGCCGCTCTGCATACCATCTTCAGCATTGCTGGGGCACGACTGGTTCAGGCAGCGCGCCTAAAAATCGCATCACGAGGCAGATATTGGCGATGATGGCCATGCCAATGCTAATGCCAAGCGCGACATCGAGCAGGACTGGGTTCTTCTGGGAGTCGAGGACCTCGTTGGTGTACTTGCTAGCCGTCTTGACGTACCATCGCTGAGTCAAGCCTGGAATTTCGAGCAGAATTGCAAAGGGGACCAAAGTACCGGACAGCAGAGGCAGATAGCGGGTCTTCGGCCCTTTCAATCTGGCCCTAAAATTGGCCGATTCAGCCAGGGTGGTATCATCGTCCAAAATTGAGAGCGTGTCGCCAGACGAGGAATAGCCGGACGCCCAGGTCCTGATACGCTTGAACATTGGCATCTTGCCTGCCGTCACCTCGTTTGAGTGTCGTCAGACATCCCTGCACGTCTACCCATGCTCTTTGCGCACAAGCGTGCAAGGCAGACGAGGGACAGGATCTCGCCCCCCATGATCAAATTCCGTTATCTTTGATCCTGATTGGACAGCTCGATCTCCCCGGGCGCTCTGCCGATCAATGAATTATCAGATCATGATCTTACGCGAGCCGACAGCAAACAAGATGACTATCGGCGTCAAGCTACGAGCTCGCGTTGCGTGCGACCGCCCGTGCTGTTCTCAATCTCTGTGATCATTGCGTGACCGATGGTGTGCAGCTCCCTCGTCTGACGAACTCCGGCGTCATATGCGTCACGTCTGGGATCACCTCGCCTCCTGCAACGACCATCTGTTCGCGCCTTTGCATCTCATCTGCGGGCGTCAGCGCCGCAAAAGAAAGCCAACCATAACAACAATATGCTCCTGTTCAACATCTTCGTCTCGATCGCTGCGTTGGCCAACTATGCGCTGTTCGTCTTTGTCAATCTGGAGACTGTGGCTGACATCCTCCCCAAGCGGATACGCCTGCGTCCAGTCATGCAGACTCGAGGGCATTGACAGCCGCCTGCGACCCCTTCTCTGTCACCGTGAGTCCGGACTAGACGGATGTTGGCCAGCTCATGCTCGGGCAGCCCCTCCCAGCTGCGACATGAAAAGGCTACGGTGTGCTGCCTTGCTGCTAGACATTCCGTGCTGCTATGCAATCTGTGGCGCAAGGCTGTAAAGCTAAGATCATGCTTGCTTGGTGTCTTTCAGGGCAGGAGTGCGCCTGCCAGTACTTGGCCGAGCGGGTTGTCCCTCCCGCTCTGCCTGCGTCTTACGCCGCCGTCATCGCGGATCATTCGCAGCCCTCACGTGCGATGGCTTTCATATGTGCGGCTTGATGCTTATGTCATTTCCACAAGAGCTTAAGACGTAATCAACAGGTCTCCAATTCGGTTGTCCGACCAAGATCAGCCCGGAAGAATCGGTCGGCGCATCGTCAGCTACAAGAATATGTCCTGTAGGCAAGGCTGGAAGATCGCAATGTCAACTGATCGCTCAGCAGAGATGCCACAATCCTTCCATCACGGCTGCGAGTAGCCGAAGATGGTTTGAGTTCTGCTTCAGTACGTCCCGAGACTACAGCGCGCTGCAATTACTGATGGAGATGCTCACAGTCCCCTTGATCGTACGCATTGAGACAGCTATCTGGACTGAGCTGACTCGTCGGTGCCACGTAGCCGTTCAAGAAGAAGCATCTATGGTCTGTCTGTCGCCAACTCTACGGAACCCTGACAGCTTAAGACAGATTGCAGGCTGTGCACGATCTGTCAGTGGAGATCGGAGAACGCGCAGGATGGCAACGGACCGCCCATAGCAGGAGGCGGAGGGCCACAAGCTGTCAAGCAAGGCGGAGGCATTCACGCCCCCAAGCAGTAGAATCACGCCTTTGCCTGACACCTTGACTCATTCGCCAAGCGCGTCTCATATGTACCTCTCATTGCGACCTTTATAATCACTGACAATCCTCCATACCATCACGCCAGCGTACAGTGGTGTTGTATCAGCCTTGTGGTCTGCAGTTTGGCTCAACTGCGCCGCCTTGCACTCGCCTGTCGCAAGCGTCTCGTCGCGCGTGAGAGCCATTTTCGGGGCACTCTTTCTTTCGATGCTTCCTTTGCTGTCCTGAGGACCGGAGAGGAAGATATATATGCCACAAATCCAGCCATGCTCGGTGTGATGATCGTGATCGACAGCTACTTATCTTTAGAGATCTCGCCGCTGTTCTATTTGTGGAATAGCAACGCGCCTTGTGCACACGACCCAATATCCGCAGCTGCCACGGCGCCTGTCAGCAGTGCGCAGCACCACAAGGGCCGCAGTCTGCCATGGTCAGACAGTGATCACAGCTCCGCGAGTCCGCTAGCGCTCAATGTCGCCTCGAGGCACAACAGGCCATTGGCCATCCTATCAAAAGCTGGAAGCGCTCGAAGAAGGCGACACCGAACAGCCGGCAGTACTCGCCCGTACCCGACAATGGTCGCTCGCGCATCCCATCAGGCTCGGTGCAATCGTGACATGCCTCGTCTGGCTCACCGTTCTCCTCTTCTATGACCCTTTGAGGACGTTAGCGAGCCAGACGCTGTCTGCAGGCCTCGTCGAGCACAAGTTTGAGATGCTAGACATCCTCGGCGGCGAGGAGACAATCAAGCGCAAGGATCATACGTCAGACTTCAGTGCCATCTTGCGGCCAGAGAACGCGCGACTGCTTCAGAGCATCGCCCAACGCACCGGCTGGCGTGCCTTTCAATCAGCCGCGCCCGACGACTCGCCTCTGATTTACCCGGCTGATTTTGAGCCTCTGCGGTCTCAGCTGGCTTTAAGTGCAGACTGTGTCGACCTCTGGATATCTCAGTCGGCACTTTGCGAGGAAGTCAAGCGGCCTGGGCACGCACTCGCCTCCCCCAACGCCACAAAGATTGACGTCGCTTGGGTCTGGATTGACGGAGAGGATCAGCGCATGCAGGCATGGCGAGATGCGCTGCAGCTGATTGATGTCACTACTGAAGACATAGAACGAGCTCGCTACCTGTCTGATCCTGCCACGCGTCCCAAGCCATCCCTGCCCGACAAGATCAACGCGCAAGCCAAAGTTGGCGGTTTGAGCCCGAAGCACTTCCGCAATCATGACGAATTGGTGAGCAATACAGTCACAGGCATCGTATGGACTGACCGGGACTTGCAGCGCTATTCAATCCGATCTACGCTCGAATACTTTCCGCAAGAGCAGCTCGATACCCTACATATCATCTCGACCGACATACCCACTTCAGCCGAGCATCCACCGGGACGTGTTATGGATCTCGCGCAGAAGCAGCTGGACACTTCCTATCCGCGCGCAGTACAAGTGCCGCATTGGCTTCAAAAGGCGCTATATACTCAGACTGAGCACGGAAAGAGCACAGAAGCGCCCGAGCTGCGTGTCACACCGCTCTGGGATCTTTTCAAGGTCTACATGAACAATCTTACCTCGCCAGTCGCACAGAACGCCGCAGAAGTATGGCGCAGTCGCGTTTTGCCAGCATTCAATTCCATGTCGATCGAGAGTCAGCTTGCACATCTCAGGACAGGCGCAGAATCTGTCTTCTATGTCTGTGATGACTTCTTTAACCTGCGCAACCTCACGGCAGCCGACGTGACTTCCCCGTTGACTGGGCCACTCTTCCGCATGCAGCGCGGTCTTGGCGTCACCGGCAGACTTCCAGAAGAGATCTACGATGACCCGGAAGGCGAATGGCGGAGCATCAATTACGCTGAGGGCCTCTTAGACCGTCGCTTCGGCAAGCGACTCCGTCCCTACGTCACCCATACTGGCAAGTCATACAATATGGCGCTCCTCAGCGAGGTCGATCAGATCTGGCCCGATCAGCTTCGTCAGAGCGCGGAAAGCAGATTCCGGGGTCGCCTCATGGAAGTCAATATGGCTTTTCTCGCGACCCATTACATCGTCGAGAAGCATCGGGAAGCCCTGCTGTGGTCATTTTTGATAGCCCGTATGGATTTCGACGGCGACGGTGTCTACTCAGTGCACGAACAGCAAGACATTCTCGATTTGCTATCGCCTTCTGCATTGCCGAGGAAGGGCACGATGAGTCAGGACGAGCTTGCAGTCTTGTACCCCATCAGAGGCGAAGCCGGCCTCGATCAAATCTACCGCGACGCACACCTTCCTGTCCCTGCAGGCACTTCCGTTCGGTGGAACTCTCAAGAAGGCTACGCGTATACCAATTTCCCCATGCCCAACGGCAAGACAGGCTCGCCTTCCACGATCTGGCCACATTATGGCGCTTTTCCAACTCTTGCAAGCTCTGGAAAGCCGCCAAGTTTGCTGACACCAGCGTGTAAGCTGTCTTTGTCGACATGCTTCGCGCCTGGCTTTGCCAATGGGACGAATTCAATTGATGCGAATTCAGTCTACCGGCGCATGGCTTACGAGCAACCAAATTGCGGCGATTGTCTCATCGTGGCTCTGACGCATTCGAGCGGCTTCAGGGGGTTGTCTGCATTCTTGCCGGCCAGAGGACACCACTTTGCGTCTGCTGGTGATAGAATCGCGCCTCGCCTGTTCGATAGTTCGGTCTTTGACAACATTACAATCGCACAGATCGATCGTCAGCAGATTATCCAAGAGTACGGCTCTTTGCGGCACTTTTGCGTTCGCTTGATTCATCGATACAGTCACTCCTTTGGCGAAACGCCGACAAAATTTCTGCGCGCACAGGGGCGGAGCATTCGTGCTTCGCTCAATTCTGTGCTCTTCTCACCCTCGCGTATACCCACATTCCTCGTCATTAATGACGATATGTCTGGCAAGTCCATAGAAGAGGGTGGCCGGCTCATACGCGACTTCATGGCGAAAGCTTGGACTGTACCAACGCGCTTCGAGTCTTGAACGACCCGTCTCGGGCTCAGCATGCAACCCACTTGCACTGTGTCGTGCTCGTCGTACCTAGAATACCCTGTTGTTGCACAGTAATGTATGATACTTGATAAGAACAACAACACAGCGAGTGGTGCGATCATCGACGCCCTTTCTTGGACTTGCGCTTTGGTACTGAGGCGTCTCTTTCGTCGTCATCGCGGTCCTGCTCATCGTCATGACGTGCATGCTTGCCACGCTTATCTCTGCCCTTTTCGCCTCCAAATCCCTTTTCCCTGATCTCGCGAGCGGCTTCTCGAGCGGCTTCCGTGACTCGCTCGCTCAACACAAGGACAGCTTCCTTGTCGTGCGCAAACTCGGACATCTTCTTGCCGACGACGCCCTCGATACGTTGTAGCAGTTCAACGTCATATTGAGTAACAAGGGTGATGCTCTTGCCTGAGCGACCTGCACGGGCCGTCCTACCGACGCGATGGATGTAGTCCTTGCTATGTGTGGGTATATCATAGTTCACGACATAATCGACCATGGGGATATCGAGACCGCGAGAGGCTACATCGGTTGCCACGAGTATCTGACGACCGCCTGACTTGAACTTGTTGAGAGCGCCCAGTCGATTGGACTGGGTCAGTTGGCCGTGCAACGGTACGGCAGGGAAGCCGAGCGTGCGCAGGATGAGCGAGAGACGCTGAGCGTCGTGGACTGTGCGTACAAAGACGATGATCGATTTGCCCGCGAGCTCGTTGCAGAGATAGACAAGATAAGTTTCTTTGTGCTTGAAGGGAAAGAAGCAGTATTCTTGTACAAGCGTATCGACGGTCGAGTACCTACCAGTGGTCAGCGATAGTTCCAATGAAGACGGGCCGTGTGCACACTTTGTAGAAACCTCAACCTTGACCGGATTACTCAAGCTGGCTCTCTGCAGTTTGGCGACCTTTGTCGTCATCGTGGCTGAGAACAGAAAAGTGTTGCGCTCCCTCGGGATGATCTTGAGAATGGTATCGATGACAGGGCCGAAGTCCATGTCAAGCAGACGATCTGCTTCGTCCATGACCTGCCACACCCAAATTAAGCACGGATCTCGCTGGAGCGCGAAGTAGCGAACGAGATATTTGATGGCTTTTAAGGAGAAGCCTTTTGTGTTCTCAAGGTGGTCCTGGAGACGGCCTGGCGTAGCGACAATGATGTGAGGCCTTTTAGAAAGTGCAATGGACTGCGTCATCATATCCATGCCGCCGACAATGACGGCGCATCTGACACCGATGGTCGAGCCCAGGGCTTGGAATTGCTCAGAGATCTGATAAGCCAGCTCTCTGTGCTCAGAAAGGGGTGAGCACGATGGGCGGGACCAGGCAGAATATGAGCGTACCTCGTCGGCGCAAGCACGCAAGCAAAGAAAGGCGATGGTTCATTCCATAAGGCCTGCAAAATGGGCAACGCGAACGCAGCAGTCTTGCCTGAGCCTGTCTGAGCGAGTGCGACCTGTCTGATGTGTCAGTCACGACAGCTGGCATGGCTCAGTACTGACAAGGTCTCTGCCCTGGAGTGCGAATGGGATCGATTGGGCTTGGATCTCAGAGGGTTTCTTGTAGCCGAGCTGTTCGCATACTTTGCAGAGGGGCTCAATCAAGCCGAGCGAGCTAAAGTCAGCCGTTTGGGCGGGCGGCTCGTCCGCGTCTGACATGTCGCCGACGGCTGCTGAGGCTGAGGCTGACCCAAAATCTTGCATCTTGCACGACGCGAGAGCGCCAGCCGGCCCAGCACAGGAGGATGCCGTCGTACGAGCGCATCGTGACAGGCGGGAGCCAGCTCCTGGCATGGCAGCTCAAAGATCAGCCCGTGCTCATCGTCGGCGGCGGTCAGGTAGCAGCAGATCGACTGCGCTGTGTGAGTCGGCCTTGTCTGCTCGTCGACGTGAAGCCTGAATGAGAAGCCCGAGAGACAGGTGCTAGCTGCCGACGCAAAGGTGACGCTCGTCTCACCTGCCTCTGGCCTGGGCGAGGAAGTCAGGTACCGGCTGTTCAGCGAGCAGTGGCCCCATCTGACCTACATCGACCGCATTTTTCAAGATGACGACGTCAAGGGTCAGTACATGGTCCTCACTGCCCTCGACGACTCGACGATCAGCAGACACATTCACTCGCTCTGCAAACAGCAAAAGATCATCGTCAACGTAGCCGACGTCATCCCCCTCTGTGACTTCTTCTTCGGCTCTGTCATCAGACGCGGACCACTCCAGGTCATGGTCTCTACGGGAGGCAAAGGTCCACGGATAGCCAACCGGATCCGCAAGATGATCGAGGACGCTCTGCCGCACGACTGCGGCGAAGCTATCGAGAACGTCGGCACGCTCCGTGCCGAACTGAGGAGACGCGCCCCTGCCCAAGAGGAGGGCAAGAGGCGGATGGCATGGATGGTCAGAGTCTGCGATCGTTGGTCACTCGAACAACTCGCTGCAATGGACGACGCCATGAGGGAAAAGATCTTGGATGGATGGGAAGACGATCGGGCGCTCTACTATGCCGATGTCACGTCTGCATCCACCCTGGCGTCCATCTCGCTCAAATGGCAGTCACTGTGGCGTCGATGTCCCTATTCGCGCGCGGCTGGCCAATTCGGCATCCTCGCCGGTCTCATGGGGTTCTCATTTGGGATCGCAAGCACGCTTGCCTTTCAGACTATTCGCCTGAAGCGATAGGACCGACGTCACGTTCAGGCTGGCAGCAGCCTAGCACTTTGCTCTGAGTGCAGCCGCCTTGTCTGCTTTGAGACGGAAATGTATACGCGCAACGAAACGATTGCCATCGATCGATACGTTGGAGTAATTGCGGCCCCACAAGCAGCGCGGCGCATGCAATCTGATAGGGGTCGCCGCTTTGACGGCTGACTCGATGGCTCGATAGCTCCATGACACTGGCTTCACTTCGCTGGACGTTCAGTTGGCCAGTGGACTCGCCCAGTTGGACGAACAGCTGTGTACACTGCATCACCCAGAAAGCCGACCAGACTAGCAGCCAAATGCATGCGCTGTCAGCCAGCAATTGTACGGGCTGTTCAGGCTGATCTGCAGCATTCGCCTCTATAGCGCCACTTCTGCATGCTAGACGCCTGCGTCAAAAGCATGTATAAGCACATCATTCCTAAGTCGGCTTGAGCTTTGCGTTCTTGACAATGAGTGACTGCGAGAATGCACATCTTGTCAGCTTGTGTGACCGATCGGCGATCTTGCTCACCTTGTAAGCCGACACATCTCCTTTAAAGATCTCGACTTTGCCATCTGCGCAGATGTAAAGCTGCTTACAGCAGGCGTTGATGAAGCGTTCGTCGTGACTGATGGTGATTACGCCACCGTTCCATTTGCTGAGGCCTTCTATCAGGCCGTCCAAACCTGCGCATTCGTCAGCACAGAAGCAGATGGCATGACGTCAGCTTGCCCTCTGCAAAGCAGGTCAGCAAGCGTAGTCAGAGTACCTCACGAAGCACTCACCGATGTCCAGATGGTTGGTGGGCTCGTCGAGCAGCAGGATGTGCGGTCTGGCCAAGCTGAGCAATGCGAAGGCGACCCTACTCTTCTGACCTACACCAGCTCCGTTAGTACAGTCAGGGTACTTGTGTGGGCGGTCTACCTCCTGATAATGTCCCAATCACTTGCAAGCTGGTCATGCCAGTGATACCAAAGTGGCCAAGAAATGCACGATACTCTTGCTCCGTCCTCCCGGGATGCTGCCTCATGAGGAAAGCAACAGGCGAGACAGCAACATCGAGGGCATCAATGTGATGTTGCGCAAAATCTGCGCTGAGTCAGCGGAATCGCAACGCTTGCCAGACCGACTGACAGCCTATCCTCAGACGGCCGTTTCGATTGAGCTGCCCTTGAGATGGCTCGAGCTGGCCAATAAGCATTTTGAGCAAAGTGGACTTGCCAGCACCCTACCGGCAATCATGAGCTCGCATAATCCAGACCTCGAACGACGTACATTGGGGCCAATGATGCCAATGCGCGAGTCCAGACCGACATCGATGTTGACACCGGCGACGATCACGCGCTCGGGCGTATAGCTGAACTTGACCTCATTGAGCTGCAGCAATGGCGGCGATAACTTGTCTGCCTCAGCAAAGCTGCAGATGGCTATTGAGCGCGTGTTTCACAGCATTGACATGCGCTTACGTAAAGTGGACCACATCATCGTCTTCTGGTGGTTCGAGATCAGGCAGCTTCTCCAGGATTTTAATTTTCGATTGAGCTTGAGCGGCCCTGTTTGCATTGTACCGCCAGCGATCGATAAAGGCTTGCAGATGTTCGCGGTACTGTTTTTGACTGTCATATTCTCGCTGTTGGTTCTTCTTGCGCTCGCTCTTGGTTGCATAAAATTGCGTAAAATTGCCTGTTGAATGTTAGCGAGCAAACATGCAATGCAGTCGAATGAAGCGTGCCTTTGTAGTAGTCTAGACGCTGCGAGTGTTGATGCACGATATCTGTCGCGACGCGGTCCACTGGAAAGTAGCGTCAGCGATAGACTTCGAAGCACATAGCAGGACACACAAAATGCGCGATCGTGAGAGACGACGAGCAGCGTGTTTGGCCAGGTTTGCAGATAGTCTTCGAGCCAGGCGAGCGCGTTGAGATCTAGATTGTTGCTGTGGATGAGAAGAGGTCAGCGACCGGGACTCCGGATCGAATGAGCGAGCGTACGAAGGCTCGTCGAGCATGAGTAGGTCCGGCTTGCAGAAGAGTGCGCGAGCGAGAGAGAGTCGCATGCGCCAGCCACCGGAGAAGGTACGTGTTGCGCGGCTCTGGTCATCCGTGCTAAAGCCGAGGCCCGCGAGGAGCTCTGCAGCCCGTGATGGGCCAGTCTCAGCTTCTATGTCGATCAAGAGCTGATGCACTTCGCCTAAGCGAACGGCAGCATCATCTTTCTTGCGCGTGTTCGTCGTCGAGCCTTCCGCTTCAGAAATGTCTGCAGTGCCATTGTTGCCATTTGGAAGTGATTCGAGACCGGATAGCTTAGCATTAAGTTCTTCCTGTTCCTGCAAGAGCCTCGTACGCCACACGTCGGCCTGCAAGACCGACTCCAGGGCATTTGTGTCATCGCCCAAGACTTCTTGCTCGACGTATAGGATCGACAGATGCGTGGGCACAGCAACTTCACGGAACGCGAGCGTGCGCAGCAGGGTCGACTTGCCGATCCCGTTGCGGCCGACGAGACCGTAGCGTCGTCCGTGAGCGAGGGTGAGAGTTGCGCCGGAGAGGATGCGATTGCTACCGAAGTTGACATCGATGTTGTCGAGCTGGATGTCCTTGCTCTTGCCCTTTGCAGCACCGGTCTGCAAAGGATTGACAGCCATGTAGCGGTCCTCATACTCTTTGCGCTGCCGGGCAGCGTCCACAAGCTTCGAGGATTCGTATAACTCTGGCAGATTTTTCTTCGATCGCTTGTCCATCTTAGCTTTGATCTTGGCCTCTGCCTTTTCTAGCTTGCGGATGTCTACCTGCGACTCTCTCGACTTGCCGGCCGATTCAATGTCGACGCTGCCGAGCATGAGGCCACTCTTTGACATTGCAGGCTGAGCGTCCATAGCGACGACGTGCTCGAGTTCCCTGGGACCGCCATTCACGTGATAGCCGTTCGTAGTCTTGCCGGACAGAAGTCTTCTGAGCTCCGTGCAGACAGTGACCATGTCTGCCTCGCTGACGCCTTCACTTTCGAGCGTCGGCCTGACCAAATCATCGAGCTCCTCCGAATCGGCGTCATTCGTGTCGTCATCGACGAAGCTGGCTATGTACTCGACCACCAGCGGATCCAAGCCTGGCAATGTCTTGTAGAGGATGCGGGATGCCATGCCGCCGCCGTGTGACAGATTTTAGGCGACGCGCGTCCGCCGTACGTTTGCGATGACCGACTGACTTCGAGTGATCGGCTCGTCAGCGTCGTCGTCGTCAGGCGTACGATCAGCTTTCACCGCCATTGTATGCATTTGGATTGAAGCAGAACTGTGTACACATGGCATGCATAGAGCTCATTGGCATATAAGTACGGCTCAGCCAACAGTTCTTCGACGGGTCCTTGCCAATGCAAGCGTACGCAATCGGAAGATGCGCCCCTCATGCGCGCGCTTCTGCCTGCGCTCGGCTTGCATGACGGGGATGTTAGCTGATACGCATATGCTCAAGAACAGAGAACAAGTCTGGGGTGGGAAAAGGAGCGTTTGTAATTTGGCGCCCCTTTGGCATTCTGCCGGCCACCGAAGCTCCCAAGGCTAGCCGCTCGCTGTTATTTGCACGGTCTGCACCCTGACAACCCACGGGGAGCCAGAGCTTCAACCTGTGTAGCTTCACACGCAGGCGTGCACGAGGAGCGCATGTATTCCATGCGATCGACTTTGCAGCCCCTCTCGATCGCCAGTCGAGAATTTCCGAGCGCTGATCTCCTCCGCGAAACCGCGAGGGAAATTCATCGTTGCGTGGCAAGATAGAGCGCATCCCTCAAGGCGTCTCAAGGCGTCTCAGCCAGGTCGCGCCCCGAGCGTCGAGGCCGTGCTCCTGATCCGATAAAAGGCAAGAGCACTGCCGCCAGTCATTCGCCTGTCTGGCCTGATACAACTGACACACGCGCCGCCTGATCGCTCGTCTCGACGCTCAATGCACGCAAGCGCTCGCCTGTGAAGTCTCCGGATCACTCGGGCCAATCAGAGTGCACAAGCGACCGCACGCTCTCGTCTCAGGTGGATCATGCCTCCCTCGAACTGCGTACAAGGCTGAAGACAGTCGGCTTATCTCGCAGAACGCAGCTTGGCCTCGCGTCGCGAGATGTCGGTCGCATTTGGGGACGATCTCCGCTGGCGTCTTGAGCGTGAGTCAGAAGGTAGCACGGACGAAGACATGCCTGCTCTGTCGCCCTCGTCGGGACGCTCGTCAAATTCGTCTTCGATCGGCTCGCCTATCGACTTTGTCGCGCCATCGTCAGATTCACGCAGCTCGCAGCCCGATACCGCATTTAACGAGCGAAAGCTGAGTCCGTGTCCTATGCGCTCAGATATCTCGTGAGCGCATCCACCCGCTTCATTGACTGGCTGCTTACACAACGAGACCAGTGTGACATACCACGAGGAAGAGAACCCTTTCCTCATCAGGAGCACACACCAGACTACGATCTCTCTCGATTGGTTAAAGCAGCAGGCGCAGGCCGGCGCAGGTCTCGATCGAAGCTCGCGCACGTCTATCTCTTCTGATTCCACCATCATGAGCTTGGGCGACGACGACAATTACCAAGACTGGACGCGGACATCCCCGTCCGAGATGGTCGCCAAAAGCGAGCCTACCTCGAGTATGGCGATGACGCGCCCTGCGCCCTTGCAGAGAATCTCTTCATGTAGCTACATTGCGCCTGCCGTTCCTTTCGAGCAAAGCCACATTGCACCTCTTGCTCTATATCTGGCAGGTGACGCAGATTCGGAAGACGACGAGGAAGCTGTATCGGTCTTGGGCAGATCGAATTCTGTCAGAGCCTCAAGCACAGCTCCTGTCCGATCGGCCGCTCCCAGTATGATCCGTTCTTACTCGATGCCTGTGCCGACTCAAAAGCAGCTGGACGATATGCAAGCAATGTGGCGTTCGGAAGCCGCTGCCGCAAATCCTGCTGCACTACATCGTGACTTTCATAGCCCGCGCAAGGCTTCTCAGATGACTTCAGCCGCCAGCAGCGCATCGGTCACATCTAGTCCGACCAGGCGGTCATCTACCGTCGAATTTCAGCCAGCTGCCGCATTAGACTCATACTCAGTCGGTTTTCCGTACTGTCACCTACCGCCGCGGCTAAGCGGACACGCATCCCCATCTCGCATGGTAACAGGTGATGGTCTTTCACAGAGACCCTCACTAGGCCGCTGCATCACACTGGATCCCGCATCACTCAATCGACCTCAGTTGAGCAATTAGGACGATGAAAACCCATCGAGATATTTGAATGGCAGCCAGACCACGATCACACACTCATTGTTACGCAAGCATGTGCACTCATGGAAATGCGAGATCTTTTTTGTAAGCTAAATGCAAGGGCGATAACAGGGCGGTAAGCGTCGCGATCTCGTACAAGTCCCATTCGCCTGGATTGATGCTCAGACACTCGACTACTGCTTTCGACGCGCTGCAACGTGTCTTTACTGAGTCAGCGAATCTTGTCTCAGCATCACGCTACTTAATGACTCGCGAGCCGATAACTCCCCCTGCCAGTGAGACAGGCCAGGAAAGTCGAGCAATGCCAGTGCACGCGCCGTCATAGGCGCTCTGAGCCAGTCTATTGAGTCGTTGCGTCGATTGCTCCCAAGAGAAGCGTTCATGCGAGGACTGAGCAACGCCATGGGACTGGATTGTGGAAATTCAAAGGCAGCCGACAATCTTGGCGTCTGCAGCAATCCCCGAGCCGAAGGCAGAGGAAGCATCCATGTATCATAGCTTGATCGGCGCGCTTCGCAGTCAACTTGCGCGGGACTAAAGAGCATAGCGTTTGCGCCCCTGCTTCGTATGCCGAACGTAGTGGCGTAGGGAGAAAGCGTGCTCGAATAGAGATCGCCTGCTGCTGTGTTCAATGATTGCTGCGAACGCGTGGGGGACTGCAATGCCAGCACGGGCTGCCCATTTGGCGAAATCGGCGAAGACTGGAACATTGCATGAGGGTCGAAGGGCCAAGTCATATTTCCTGCTCGGCGGCGGGGCGTGAGAGCTGTCAGAGGGGCTGGTCGAGACGCGCGCGTCATCGACAGGCCGCGGGTAGGCACGTCAAAGCCCGACGATTTATCTCGAGAGCTGCCGAGATGAGCACTCTGAGAGATGCCGAGACCGATTGCTAGCGCAGAAGCTTGGGCATCCCCCTCTATTGTGGAATCTGCGTGAGAATGTGTTCGAGAGCGCGTTGCAGTAGATCGCATGTGACTTGAGAGCGTCCTCTTCAGAGGCGAAGGCGGCGAACCATTATCGCTGAGATCCTCCGGATTTGATGGCAGGACGGCAAAAGGGCTGGAACTCGCGCTGACATGGAGCCTATTGTAGGGCATGAGATAAGACGCACTATGCCGGATCATCGGCTGCAGAGTTTTGCAGGGCTCGAGCTTTTCGAGTTGCATCAGCTCGATCGATGCGTCCGTCAAGCTCGGCGAGGGCGAGGCTGATTCGCGCAGCCAGTCTTGTATCTCTCGCTTCGCGCTGGAAAGATTGCTCACTCTGTTGGCAGAAGACGTACGCGAGCATCCGTGGGATCCTGGAACGTTACGATTCCGCGACTTCGCAGACAATTTAGCTTTCGCTTTGGAGCGTACGTTGACAGATGGCTTCGTGTCTCGCCCAGCGGGTCTGTATCGGTAGTCGGGATGAGCTCTGTAGTAGGCGCGCGATCAGTCAGGGATGCAACCAAGGCAAGCTGAACGCACAACTTGTGAGCCTCTTGCTCAGCCTTGGCTTTATCTGTCCAAATCTGCTTCTCATTCGCAGGTAAAGTCCGCCAGAGCTCGCCGATGAGCTTGGACATCTGTCGGTGGTCTTTGACGCCTGTGTCGGTGGAAACCAGATCGATCTCGCATGCGTGCGTGCGAAAGAGAATGAATGCGTTGCGAGGACGCTTGATGTGACCTTCGGGGACTTTGCGGGCATGTGACAGCTTGCCTGTTGATGTGAGCTGTCGAGTAGCCGTAGACTCTTTGCGCGGAGCTTTGACGACTCGGATCTTTGCCTTTGCCAGTGCCGACGGCAAGGCGCTGATCGAGGCGGCTGACGGATTACGGCGTGCTATTCGAGAGGGTTGAACATATTCCTCATCACTGCCACCACTTGCCTCACCACTATCGGTGGAAGGAGAGCACGTCACATCCCGACATTCTTGGTCCCGCGGCTGATGATGTCGAGCAAGCCCCTGAGCAAGCACACTGCCCGCCGGGGCGTGCACAGAATCTCCAAAGCTCATGCACGAGTGTGCCTCGTACGCGTCGTCGTTATACCGTGCCATTGCAGCCTGCTGGTGACCTGACATCTGCCTAGGCTTCCTTGGCCCAACTGACAGTGGTCGACTTGACATGATAACAGGATCCTCTTCTTCCAAGGAGGAGACTGAGCGAGCGTCTGATTGCTGAAGATCGCTGCATACTAATTTGTTGTGTTGCAGCAGATGTTTGCCATCCAGACTAGCAGCTGGGTCAGGTGTGGGCTGTTGTACTTGAAGATTAGGAGCTACTGAGTTATATACGTCCTGCGTGCACCATTGTCAGCAGCGCCAATGATAGTACGAGGAACTTGCATGGTTCCTCGACGTATACCAGATCGACATGGTGCAGCCTTGATGAGTGAAGCAGCAAGAAGTAGTCAGCAGCCTGCGCCCTTACCGTGCGTGACGGTAGACGATATAGCGACAAAGGCAATGAATGGCGAGTGCCCATCTCGCTGTGATCACTCAAAAGGACGTGGCACAAAGAGCGCGATCGAAAGGAAGGGAACTCGAAGGCTCGCTTTTGTGCGTAGAAATTAGAACCAAGCGAACAGAATCAGATCGACGCGTTCTTTCGAATCCTTTATCAGCGAGAGACACGTCCTTTTTGTATCAATGAGACGTCATCATTTGCATGACTAGGCTGGTACGAAGAGGAGCGTCATAAGCATGCCCTGCATGATCGTGTCCTTGTCGTCGATATTCATCTGTTTGGACGCGCTAGCTTCGGATGCCGAGTCGATCGATGAGCGAGCCTGGTCAAGTGGCACGAGCACATGATTGTAAGCTTCGTACGCTATGCATGCTTGCGTCAGCTTTTGTGCAGTGCAGAGAAGCTATGGTTACTCTGCGCTGCGCCCTTCGCAGATCCGAATACGTCGCAGCGATCCAGCGAGAGGCCTGAGAGTCTGTCAAACGTGATACAATGGTCGTAAGCAGCTCCCACCGCTATGAGCTCACGTCAGATGGCATTCGCGGTGGTTGCAGCAGCCGAACTTACTCAGTACGGGATAACGGAGCTGGACGAGCTCGGGCCGCGAAGGATCGAGCTCGTTAGTCGCCGTCGTCATTGAGACGCCATTAGGAGCCGGTCGAGAAGTCGGCTTAGCGACGAGGTAGAATGGGTTAGCGATGATGGCTCCGGGCGTGCTGGTGTCGATATATGTGAGGACTGCGCCAGTGGACTGATGGGACGAAATGACGAGACCGTGGTTGAGGAGACCCATGCGAGTGCACTAGCCGTATAGTCATTAGCCCTCAAAGGCAACGACAGATACATTCGGGCCGGTGACAGACATTGACGAGGACAAAACCAGTAATGCTGGCGTGTTCGAGGTCGTCAAACGTCGGAGGAACGTCATCGTCTGCAACATCATCGCGCTTGCTGATCGTGCTGGCACTGCCTGAGCCTGTCAGGCAATTCCCAGATGGACAGGGCAGACTTGCTGCTCGGCTTTCCACCAGCCGAAGCGAACAGCCGATGGGTCGAATACTTTCGCTCGATACTTGGTATCAACGTCGTGTGAGTGGTGTCCTTCAATGTGCTGACGTGACGTATGAGCGCCTGCGTGAAGTGCACATAGTGCAGCGATCAGCGTGAGAAGGGATGAGCTGCGCAACATGAGTCTAGCTGCCGTTGTAGAGCTGCAGCGCTGCACACTGGCTCGAGCGGAGAGTGAGCGGAGACGGTGCCTACATGGCTGGGTACAACATCACTTCGTTGCCTCCTTCTTCGTGTCTATCCTGACGTAGTCTCGATCCCCACTGCTGACATCGTCTGTCTTGCGCACTGCGGCGTACACCTGACCGAGGATGGCTAGACCGGCGCAGCGTCTGCGCTGCTCCTCGAGTGTTATGCCAGACTCGCCCAGAACGCGATCGCAGACTTCGCGAACGACAGATTCGACTTCGAGCTTGGTGCCCTTGAACAGGGCTTCTACGCCTTTCTGTGCTGCCCTGTCCTCGAGCTCTTTCTTCGCTGCGTCGTCCAATCCCTTCTCTTCGGCCAAGGACAGCTCGTTGAAGACTTTGCGAAGCTCATTAGCCGCAGACAGGGTGGACATCGTCTCGCTAAAGACGTGAGCAGTCGAACGGAAACCGTGAATCCAACCACCGATGCCGAGTGGCGTGCTGAGCGACGCTGCATAGTGTTTCGCTTTGGCCGAGTAAACGTGTCCGACCGAGTGAAGCAATTCGACGCCATACGACTCATTCTTGAGCTCTTCCGCTTCGATCTCCCAAATCTGCTTGACAGACGATGCGATGGCAGGATCGGCTTCACGCTCGAAAATCTGGAGCTTCTTGTTCAGAGCGGCTACGAGCGATTTGACTGTAGCTCGCCGTCAGACGATCGTGAGAGTGCAGCAAGACGAAATCCCACCTCGCTCCTCCCTGGCCTTGTTGCGCTCTTCAGTTTGCTTGCGCTCTTCGGCGTCCTGTTTTGCCTTTTGCTCGGGGGTGAGTTCTTTCTTCTTCTTCTTGACCGAGTCGTCTTTGCCTTGCTCCTCATCTGATTCCTCTTCTTCTGCATCTTTCTGCATGGAGGATTTCATTTCTTTGCCCATTGCTATCACGCCAATTATGTCGTGGAACTTCTCGCCCCCAAAGAGGGAGCCAAAGACTGATTCCGGATCGACGAAGCCTGCGAGCCGGTCAGAGGTGAGCATACACATTTCTCGCGACGATGTCAAATCGTGAATGCGAACCTTCTTCTGCGCTCTCGCCAGATCCTTGCAGTGCCGACGCGCCAAACTCATTGTATCTCCTTCTGAGATCGGGGTCAGAGAGCGTTGAGTAGGCTTTGCTGATCTGCTTGAAGCGATCTTCTGCTTCTTTGCTGCCCGGATTTTTGTCCGGGTGGAACTTGATGGCGAGCTTCCGATAGGCAGACTTGATCTCTGCGACCGACGCGGTATGCTCGACGCCCAATGTCTGCATTGTGCGTGAGCGCACGTCTGGACAAATTGTAGCGCTCGTGAGCACCTCATAGTAGGTCTTCTCAAGCGGTCGCTCGTCTGTCCCTATCCGTCTCGTCTTCTCCTTCTTCTTGCTCGTGCCGGCCTTGCCATTCACGGCAGGTTTCGTGCTCGTGCTCGTGCTCGTGTTCGCAGGGGCGATATCAGGTCGGGGAGGATCGATGAGCTTGCTGCAGCTCAATACGCTGCATCTGACTCGGTAAGGGGGCGAATTGTCCTTCCAAGGTGGATAAGGGAGGGCGCTTGCTTGCGTCGTCGAGCTTGCAGATGAAAAGCTGCTTGATGGCGGCGGCTGAAATTCGAGCGCTGCTCTGCAGTGCGGACAGTTGAGCGCTATGTACGCTCGCTCGGGCCGCTGCCTTGATTCGATCGCAGGCACGCTCGTCATCATGGGAGCTGGGCTTGGTGACGGTACGCTATCTGTGTGGTATATAAACGTTAAACACGTCATCGACGCCGGCAAACTCCCAGCCCGAGAGGCGGCGGGCGGACGTGCGAGCGAGCGCCCTTCCGACGTCGCACACGCTCCCATCCTGACAAGGCACGGTACAGGACTGGCCGATATTCAGCGCCCAGCACGAGACATCAGCGGGGAGCCGTCAGGCTGGCAAGGACGGGCGTTTGAACAAGATGGCTCCGCGTTGTCCGACAAGCCCTGCCTCGCTCATTCGGTCGAAGCAGCCTCGCACGGCGTCAGAGACATATCAAAGGCTTCATGATGGAGCGCACCCCCCGCAGGCCGCCTCGCCGCCTCGCCGTCATGCCCACTACCATCTGTCGCAGCCCATATTGCCGAGCTTCACGCCTCCCCCGGCAGCAGTGAGCTCTGCATCCAACTCATCGCTCTCACTTCATCCTTCGGGCACTCGTTCTCAATGGAACATGAGGGCGCAGTCGTCTCGAGATTCCTCGCCTTCGCCAGATGCGCCCGTCAAGCTCGGCAGTAGTCAGGGCAAATCGGGAGCTGCAGCCGGTACGACGGCTGCAGACAACTCGCCCTACGAGTATCGCAGCGGTCCAGCCAACGGATTCAAGTCAGATGGCAGGCTGTACCCATATTTGACAGACGAGAGCTATTACGCGCGCTACCGGGATCCGGTCTCGCACGATCACGATCGCAACAAGGAAGCAAAGGTAAAAAACAAGATGGTCAACAAGTATGCCGCACCTTCGCGGTCGGCGGTGCCCTCAGGAAAGCAGACTAAGGACAAAGATGCCCTCCTGGCCGCCTCGAGACGCCATCGTATACAGATGGAGACAGCCTGGATGGGCGGCACCGCTGGCTCGCCCGACAACTCCAGCTCGACTGGTGTGCCGTCCGGCGTAGCAGAAATGGTGCGACCTTCGCCCCTCTTGCACGGAGTGGACGCTTCCACCCAGGTGGAGCGTGCCATCGAGGCAATCCAACGTCCCATGGCGCTCTGCTTTCCTGGTTCGGGATCCCAATATGTCGGCATGGGCGCCTTCCTGCTCAAGTATAAATCTGCCCAACAGCTGTGGGAAGAGGCAGAGGATGCCCTGGCGACCTTTGAGCACTGGCGTCGCGATCTCCCACTTTCACAATCCGAGCAAATTCGACAGCTCGATCTCGACAACTGGCCTTCCTGGCAGCAGGAGCGTTCGCCCGATGAGCTGCAAAAGATCGTCTTTGGGGGTCCACAAGATGAGCTCACCAGGAGCTCGAACGCTCAGCCCGCCATTCTCATCACTTCACTCGCTTTCCTTCGTGTGCAAGAGGTATGTTTCTATCACGCCTGCACATCGGTCTATGACTGACCGTCATGCAGACCGAATATGGCACGCCGGCGTCCAAAATGGCTTCGCATTTTGCCGGTCACTCCAGCGGCGAGTATACAGCAGCTGTAGCTTCTGGAGCTCTCAGCTTTGCCGATGGCGTCAGGCTCACCCGCCTGCACGGGCTCCTGACATCTAGAACGCTGCAGCTGGCCAAATTACATCCCTACGTGAACGTCGAGGCGCCGATGGAGTCTCGCGCCCAGATGTCGGCACTCGTCATTAACCCTGGCCACACTCACGATGAGGTGAGGCTGTTGGTCGAGAAGGTGGCGCGCGAGCATAGCGGGCACGAGGGCATGGTCGAAGTGGCTAGCTACAACTCGTCGACACAAGTCATCCTGTCTGGCAGCCGTGCGGCCGTCCTGATCGCTTCTGACTTGCTCACGCGCGAAGGTATAGCCGCTCGAGCTGCCGATTTACCTGTGTGGGCACCGTTCCACTGCAGCTTCATGAAACCAGCAGAAGCGGGCATGAAGATCGCATTCGACACGGCAGTCCAAGTCCATAAACCTAGGAAGCCTGTCGTTTCGGGCGTCACTGCGACGACGATCAGTACAGCAGATGAAGTGAAGCACCACATACTCGACCAGATCTCCCGACCGGTCCTCTGGTCGCAGAGCCTCGATACGCTTTGCAAAGCGGGCGTGCATGAGATGGCCTTTATGGGCCCCGGCAAAGCCCTCGCCAACCTCGCAAAGTAAGCACCAGTGTCGTCGATCGGGTGAACACCATTGATGGCGTGATTTTGCAGGAAGGAGATACAGAGAGGTAACCTCGGTCACGGCGCAGCAAGGCTCGAGGTCTGCACGACGGCGACAGAAGAAGATCTCCTCGATACACAAGCATTTCTGACTTCGCCGCTGCCACAATAAGTCAAAGACTGCCGGTCTGTACATCGCATAATCCTGTTGTTGAATATTCGCGCCGTCCGTGCATTCGTGTAAGCATGGCTTGCATTGCCTGGCGTGCATGCGCGCATTGATATCTATGTCGCGTCTGATCTGATTCTCTGCGCTCGTCGACGTCTCAGAATCTCAAATGGCACCTTGCGCTCTCTGCATGAGCCGACCAGAGCGGCCGGCAAGTCCAAGCAGAGCGATACTCAGACGGCCCAAGACAGGCCAAGCGGTCTGCAGGGACTGCTTCTTCCTCGCTTTCGAGACAGAGGTGCACAACACCATTTTGGCGGCCAACAGTGGCAAAGGCCTCTTCCGAGCAGGTGAGCGCATCGGCATAGCTGCCAGTGGCGGCAAAGATTCTACAGTGCTGGCACACATCGTGACGCTCCTCAATGAGCGGTATGCCTACGGATTGAATCTGTATCTGCTCAGCATCGACGAAGGCATTAGCGGCTACAGGGACGATTCGCTCGAGGTGAGCTGCTTGCGAATGACTGGAATCACTATACTCAGTAGATCCGCACTTCTAGACGGTCAAGACGAATGCCAAGGAATACAAGCTACCCCTCAAGATATTGAGCTACGACGACCTGTACGGCGGATGGACGATGGACAAAGTGGTCAAAGAGACCGGCAGGAAGAACAACTGCACCTACTGTGGCGTCTTCCGGCGTCAAGCTCTCGACAGAGGCGGATCTGTCCTGCAAGTCGATCATATCGTCACGGGACACAACGCAGATGACATGGCAGAAACAATACTTATGAACGTCCTGCGGGGCGACATTGCTCGCCTCGAGCGTTGCACCGCCATCACGACCGGCAAAGATGCTCACGAAGAGGCAGACGGCTCGCAACCTGCTTTACCACATGTCGTCAAACGAAGCAAGCCATTCAAGTATGCCTACGAAAAGGAGATTGTCATGTGAGCCGAACTCTACGCGCTTTAGTTCGGGAAAGCTGACGCCAGACTAGGTATGCCTACTTCAAGAAGCTGACGTATCATTCGACCGAGTGTATCTACTCGCCTACGGCCTACAGGGGCCATGCTCGCGCCCTCGTCAAGGATCTCGAGAGCATACGACCATCTGCCATCCTTGATCTGATCTATAGTGGCGAGGCAATGAGTAGAATCGTCAGGCCAGACTCCAAGAGGCCAACACAGCAGCTCTGCTCACAGTGCAGCTCTATGTCCTCAGCACCAGTTTGCCAGGCTTGCCAGCTGCTCAATAGTCTCAATGCTGGCTTGGCAAGCATGCAGCTGTCGAGCAAGAATTAGCGTGGCTGCACTTAGCAGAGTTCCATCCTTCAGTGATACGAGTATCGTAAATATCTGCCGTCCGCAGTGCTTGTTGTCAACATACTCTCGCTGCATTTCTTGTTAACAACAACACCAGCTGCTGTCAGCTCTTGCGTCAGTGCTGCCCATGTACGATTGACAAAGAAGCACCCGCCCAATTTGCTGAGTTCAGCTCGTGCTTTCGAAGTCAAAATCGTCAAACAGGATGGTATCCTCATTGCCTGCCAGCGGATCGGAAAAATGCTCATTTGACGTCATTTCCTCAAGATCTTCCCCGCTCGCGTCTGACATGTCTTCATCTACTTCGCTCTCTATCTCGTCTTCGCTGGCTTCCGATGCGCTCTGATCTATGATGAGCTCGGCTTGAGGTGCCGAAGATGCGGTTGTGCTAGGAGTTACTATGGACTCGCTGGTGGAGGGACCTTTGCGCCTCAGGATGTGAGGTAATTTGCAGTTGGCGCGCGTGCAAGTGCCCTTGATGCCGAACTCTGGACACTCCCTGACGTGACGCTCGCGACAGGCGAGACCTTTTTCGCAATACCCGAGCGTGGCGAAGGGAGCGCAAATGGGGCTATCGGCCGGCAAACCGACGTGCGGGAAGGGACAGTCTCGACCGCGGTTGCAGCGGGGGAAGTGGGTGCAGTGGGGCATCCTGTGGGCGTCTGTCGAGTGAGAATGGAGGCAAGATTCGCCTAGTTCGCACTTGTTCGCGAGGAATCTGGTGCAGATGGACACTTTCGTCGGGTCGTGGATGTATGGACACGTCAGACCTTTAGTACATTGACCTGTTTGTGCGTTTTGAGAATGCAAGGGAGGCAAACGCAAGCGCAAACAGAACGAGACTCAGATCGATTCGACAGCTTGGCCTGACCAAGAGCGTTTGGGCCATATGGGAGCGCGTACCTTGTATCGTATACTGTGGGCAGAGAGAATTGATCTTCTGTCTTGTTATGACGGGTCGGGGCACTCTCTTGCCCCTTGTGCTTCCACGGCTGCGGGCACTGAGATCGCGCAGATGGCTGGTCAGACATGAGACGTACTTTCTGCTCGGCTGTACGCGACCGAGCTGACCGACCAGTGTATCCAATCGCGCTCTTTTAGCTTTGAGATTGGCCTGACTTTTGACGTGTGCGGCGTAAGCGTCCGCTCTGACGAGATTGCCAGTCTTTGTGCGAATGTATTGCTGTCCCTGTATGGAAGCGCGTTTGGGGGTCAGGGATCCTACTGTGGCCGACGTCGAGGCTACTGGTTGGACCGTGGTCCCACCTGGGCCGGCTTCAGGACGAGAGATACGTCACATAGAAAACGGACGAAACGGACCTGGCTGGCGGGCGCGAATGAGCTTATTGCCACGCTTGACAAAGGTGACGTCGTTGATGACGATGGATCCGGGTTGGGCGAGGTGGAATGGTGGGGCTGGCTCGACGGACTCGGCAATTTCTCCTTCCTCTGACGGACTGCGCAAACTCGGCGCAGGATCCTTGTCTGGCTGTATGTCGTCCGACGGCGTCTCATTAATTGCCTCTCCATCGAGATCGTCAATGCCAGCAAGCGCTGCAGGTGCTGATGAATTGGCTACAGGGTTCGATGAGGCGTTGTTGATGACGAGTGTGCGGTTCGCGGACTGCCATGCGCCTCTGCCTCTCCCGCGTGGCTTGCCTCTTGCCGCTGCTCGAGCGCCTCGTGGCAGATACTGTCCTCGGTATGACATGCCTGACTCGGGCTGAGACTCTAGCTTCAGATCGCCAGAGGTGGCCGTGGCCGTGGTCGTGGTCGAGGCGCGTCACGTGGTGCTGCTGCCGGAAGCGAAGCGAAGTACTCGCGCGAAGTGAGGACCTAGCGAAGGCCAGCCGCACTGGGTCAGAGATTCGCAGACATGTCGAACGGAGGGATCGGTGCGTCTCGCGAGACATGAACGAGCTCAGAGGCGTGCTGATGGCCAGCTCGAGCAGGGATTGCCAACTTGCCGAACCAGCGGCACAAGCTCGGTTAGTGACCTCGCCCACCCTTCGGGCGGATCTTCACTGGCTCCAAAGTCGTGATGCGACCTTGTATGGCCATCGTGTGTGCTCGCCTCGCGCGCCAGGCTCGCTCGACCGAGCTATACCCTCACTCGTTGTGCCCGAGCTCATATGCGTTTGGTGTTGCAGTCGCTCAACGAGGTGCTCACTTCACCCTCATGGTCGTCGGCGAGTCCGGTCTCGGCAAGACGACGCTGATCAATACACTCTTTTCCACTGAGCTCGCCTCTCCTCGCGCCTACCATACCCGCCATCAGAAGCAGTTCTCAAAGGAAACAGAGATTGACATCATTCGTGCCGAGCTCGAAGAGAAGAACTTCAAAGTCAAGCTGACCGTCATCGATACTCCCGGCTTTGGAGACTATGTGAACAACCGCGAGTCATGGACGCCCATCATCGACTTTCTGGACGACCAACATGAGAGCTTTATGAGACAAGAGCAGCAGCCTCAGCGCTCAGACAAGCTCGACATGCGCGTCCATGCCTGTCTCTATTTCATCCGACCGACCGGTCATACGTGCGCCAAAGTTGATGCCATTCGGCTCTTCGCTGAACATTCGCCATAGCCTCAAACCACTCGACATTGAGATCATGAAGCGCCTCGGCACGCGTGTCAATCTCGTACCCGTCATTGCAAAGGCAGATACGCTTACGCCAGAAGCGCTTCAGGGCTTCAAAGAACGCGTGGGTGTTCCCCCAGCGCTCGTCGCTGTACGGCCTGACGGTTGGTCTCGACAGGTTCGTGATGTGCTGACCGCGCAAGGCATCCGGATCTACCAGCCACCTATCGAGACGAGCGAGACTGAGCAGACTGCCGAGCACGCCAAGCTACTTACTGTCAGTGAGATTTACTTCTCAGACCCGTGCTGATATCTGGCAGTCAATGATGCCCTTTTCTATCATTGGCTCGACCGACGATGTCAAGACGGCGGATGGCCGAACGGTCAAGGGACGAGAGTACCTGTGGGGCGTCGCAGAGGTCGAAAATGAAGAGCACTGCGATTTCAAGAAGCTGCGCTCGCTGCTCATTCGCACGCACATGCTCGATTTGATTCATACGACTGAGCAAGGCCATTACGAAACTTATCGACAAGCTCAAATGGAGACACGCAAGTTTGGCGAGCCCAAAGTCAAGAAGCTCGACAATCCCAAGTTTAAGGAGGAGGAAGAGGCGTTGCGCAAGAGATTCACCGAGCAGGTCAAGCTCGAGGAGGCACGATTCAGACAGTGGGAGCAGCACCTCATCGCCGAGCGCGACCGTCTTAACAAAGACCTCGAGCAAGCGCACTCGCAGATCAAAAGGTCTGTCCATTCGCTGTGCGAGAATAGCTCATGCTCATGCTGCGCGCAGTCTGGAGGCAGATCTAGACAGCATGCAAGGCGGATACGGCGGTCCTCGAGGCAGCCGTCGCTAAGTTGGGCAGGCCTGAGCGACGACAATCTGCAACGTAATGCGACAACATCTTAGTCAAGGACTTTGGGCGAGCTCGTCTCCTGTAGTGTAGCAACATCTAGCATGCCCAGTCTTTACGTCCGCTGGCCTGATCGGCCCTGGCTATTGAGTCTTCCTGATCTCCTCCTCGGGCAAGGGCAGCCATGAGATCGGATGCTGATTGTACATCGGCCATGCCGGTACGATCGCCTGAATGCGAGAGATCAGCTTTAGCCGGCGGCAATCGGACAGTGCTCACAAGCAGCGAGACAAGTAAGCCACCGGCAAAGATACCAAAGGTTAGCAACAGGTTCTGCAGAGTGAAGCCGACAAGGAACGCGATCACCTGTCGAGCGTAGCTTGGTCAAACGATCAAGCGGCTCCTTGAGAGCTGCTTACGCCGAAGGAGATGAGCAGCACTTGGAGGTACCGCTCAGCTTGCTTCTGACCATTGAAATCCTGCTGTAGCTGATCAAACGAGCTCGTGTCACCTGTAAAGAACGATCTCCTACGATCTTGCCCTCGAACCTCGACTTGGCCTGGTCAACTAGGTCGTTCAAGAGAGCGTCCATGAGGCTGCCTGAATTGCCTACGTGTACTCGAGCAAAGCAGCGGAACGCGTCGACGACGCGATCTCGATACCCAAAATTTGATAATGATGATAGCAACACGCGCACATGCACAAGGGCCGCCCGATCATTCACCAGTCCGCATGTAGCGGGAGTGGCTCTTTCTGTAACAACAAGAGCCGCAACGCGCGTGAAGCTCTTTCTGTCTAAGTTGCTCGTCAGACCAGAGCCTGCGTGTAGCATCAGACGCAGACGGTCATGGCGTCAAGAACGCCAGAGGAGGAGCGCCAGAGCATGGTTGGCCTTGGCCTAGCCGCATCGGCTGATATGCCCCCTCGCTTGCCGACGACGCGCAGCCTGCGACCCCAATCGACGCTGCCGTCGCAGGCAGTAGCTGCTGCTGCTGCTGCATCAGCGCCTGGCTCGACACACATTGCGACACCGCTAGCACAGGCGCCGGTCCCTGCCCCGACGGCGACGCGAAGACCTTCGGCTGGCGCTGCGATGCGGGCAGACGCTCTATCGCTGTATGACGCCGATTTCTCGACCGGCCCTTATCCTACGTTCGATCTGCCTTCGCCCACACAAGCACAGAACGGTACGCCCACAGCCAAGCAGGCTCCTCTGCCGCGTATAATGACTACGCCTATTATGGACTCTTCTGCTCAATTTGGTTCTACCGGCGCGCCTCAGCAGCCCTACCAGGCTTACATCGCGCCGAGTTCACCGAAAATCTTTCAGGCCGTTCCACAGCGCGCTTCGACAAGCTCGCCTCAGCCCGGTCAAATCTTTGTGCATCCTCACCTTCATCAGGCTCGGGGCTCGCCCACCTCACCCGATCCTGGCCCGCCCGCTGCCGCAGGTCAGCCGCAATACTACACATCGCACTCGCCACGCACAGCCAGTCCGGCCTTATCACACTATTCGCCCTTGCTTGGCCAGAATGAGACTACGCCCTTCTTTGCTGATCAGACTCAGACCGGTTCCATGAGAGGCTCCACTCAGCCCAATGCTGGCTCGCCTCAACCGCCGTCACCTCTCTTGCTCGCCGGCGGGCCTGTTCGACCTGGTCTTAACGCTTCTGATTCGCATCTGTCCTATCTCAGCTCGGCTCCAAGCTACCAGCCGGGATCCAGGTCGCCGTCTTTCTACAACATGAACTCTTCCAGCACGAACCTCCTAGCCAACGATGACGACAGCAATAAATATGGCGCCTACAGCCCCGATTTGGCTGCTTCGACTTCCCAGCTCCTTGACAACAGCTTCTCGACCACGCTGGTCGGCGATCAGTCGTTCGACGAGAAGGATGGGAAGGAGAAGCTCTCGGACGAATACAGCTACCTTCCGCCCAGTCTTGCAAAGAAGTACGATGACAAGAAGGGCAAGCGCGCAAGCAAAACCGACGTCAGAACAGCGCTTTTTGGCTCACGCAGCCGCAAGCTTGTATGCGGCGGTCTGACCGCAGCTGTCATCCGTACGTTTCTCTCCTGCCGGACCTACGCGTGCTCAAAAGAAAACAGTGGCTGCCATCATTGGCGTGGCGACGATCATGATTAATCGAGGACACAAATCTACGGCTGCGGCGGGGCCGACGAGCTCAGATGCGGCCGGGACTACACCAACGGCTGCGCCAATCGCCGATACGCCGCAGCTCCCGGTAACTCAAGGAGGAGATGGCTCGACGGTGACCACGGAGTGAGTCCCATGATGCCTTGCAAGCCGTTACTTACACGATCGACAGGACCGGTGTCAACTTTACCTATACCAACACTTTCGGTGGCTTCTGGGTCTCTATACCCTTCAATGACAGCGCACAGCCCCAGAGCGATATACCGCCTCTCAATCAGCCCTGGGATTTCCAGACTAGCAGGTGAGTCTTGTCAGCAGGCGCGCCATGCAGACTTGACTAGGACGTCCAGGATCAATGGCGTCAACCTGGGTGGCTGGCTTGTGCCGGAGCCTTTCATCACACCGTACATGTACGAGCAATACGCAAATACTGCCAATCCTGCCATCGACGAATGGACGCTCGCCGCCGCCATGGGCACGAATTATGCAGCCGGCATGGAAAGTCACTACGATACCTTTGTCACCGAGCAAGATTTTGCGCAGATTGCCGGAGCCGGTCTCAATTGGATTCGACTCTCTGTGCCATTTTGGATGATCGAGACTTATCCAGGCGAGCCCTACCTGGAAGGCGTTGCTTTCAAGTACTTCTTAAAGTCTGCCGTCCCTCGCTCCTCTTTGGCTGTACTGAAACATACCACAGAGCCATCACATGGGCGCGAAAGTATGGCATCCGCATCAATCTGGACCTGCACACCGCTCCCGGCAGTCAGAACGGCTGGAACCACTCCGGCCGGTACGGATCAGTCAATTTCCTCATGGGTCAGATGGGCGTTGCCAACGCCCAAAGAATGCTCAACTACATCCGCACTCTGGCCGAATTCATCTCTCAGCCTCAGTATCGGAACGTCGTTCCCATGTTCGGCATCATCAATGAGCCTCAGATCGGTCAAATCGGGACGCCGCAGATGAGAGCATTGTGGGCCGTCCCTTGTCGCCGGAGAGCATCCCTAACGAAATATCTGCGCAGCTATGTGCAGGCATACCAGATCATTCGCGATATCACAGGCGTTGGCATGGGCAATGGCCCAATCATCTCAATGCACGACGGCTTTCAATCGCCAACGCTTTGGTATGACTTTCTGACTGGTGCGGATCGTCTCGCTGTCGATTCGCATACCTATATGTGTTTCGGCACGCCGAACAATAACGCAATGCCGGTGAATGTCATGACGGTACGCGATTGCTTTTTCCAAAGTTCTAGCCGCTGACAGCTGTTGAATAGCCCTGCAATGGCTGGTCAGGCAATACTACAATGAACAGCTATGGATTTGCATACATCGGCGAGTGGTCTCTTGCAGTTGTCGATTGTGGTCAATACGTCAACGGTGTAAATCAAGGCTCTCGATATTCAGGCACATACAGCGCAGCGGGCGGCACTAACGTTGTCGCGCAAGTTTATGGCGACTGTGATGCTTTCACCATGTCTGCAAATTGGACGCCGCTCTTCAAAGCCTATATGACTCAGCTTGCTTTGACGACGATGGACGTTGGCGGGAACACGTTCTTCTGGACCTGGAAGTCCTGCAGCGAGGCTACTTGCACTGCCGCGTCTCCCAACCCTATGTGGTCGTACATGCACGGCCTCCGGGAAGGGTCAGTCGCCTCGCTCTGTGCTACTGCTTTGCTAATGTGTAGGAACAGATATGTCGCTGCCAATCCTCGATGGGCGCCCGGCACATGCCAGAATATGGCTGCCCAGTACAATGTTGCGCAGCCAGCGCAGACGCCTAATAATGGCATGCCTGCTTCTGCTACAGGCGGACAAGGGGCAGGTCAAACTGCTGGCAACAATGCGCAGCAATATCCTTTCCCGCCCGCTTCCATCACCAACGGTGGCGTTGGCTCCAGATTGCCGGCTTACACCCCGACTGGCGCTCCCCTGGTGCTCACAGACACAGCTACGCCCTCGAGCACAGTCGCCTGGACAGCAGGCACAGTGCCTACCGGCTGGTACAGTACGTCTCCGGTCAACTTCAGATGTATGTGGCTCACGCAACGTCTGCAGCTGCTGTGGCCGGTCAGACATACCCAGACGCTTACTCGCAAGTCGCTGCGGCCAATCGGAAACGATCGGCACATGCAGAGGCGACTGCGATGCCCGTCAACACGCACGAACAAGCTTGGTCATAACGCGACACAGAGATACGATTACTCTCACTTGTACAAACTATACAGCGCACTCCTGGGACTTTCGTCTGTATACAGCGCACCTTTGGGAGCATCAACACGTCATTGCATGTACAACATCTCATTCAGGCCCGATGTTGATATCGTTGAGTGCAATACAGACGGCTGCTTTGTGATGGCCACTGTGATAGTCATGTCAGTATAGCCGGAGTGCAAAAGGATACACTGGCCTGTACTGCCGCACCGTTGAGCCGCTCGCGAGCTCCCATAAGCGTGCTGTGTGATCAGATGACGCTGTGCGGGTGGTCTCAGCGGGACACATAGGCCAGTACGAGCAACTGACTGGAGACGAGATAGGCAGAGTCAGCAGAGAATGCCATGTCCCATACCCACCGCTGATGGCCAACGAGGACTTTGTCGAGCTTGGTCTGCCCGCCTTCGAGGGACCAGATCTTGATGGTCGTGTCTGCTGAGCAAGTGGCAAGATATCTACACGTCCTGATTAGTAGGGGTCAGGCAGGAAACATGGCGACTCACTTCACATCGGGGCTGAGTAGACACCGGATGAGATACTTGTTGTGCGCTTGGAAGCGCGTCTTGGGTTGCAAGTCTGTAAAGTCACGCCCGTTCTGGATGGTCCAGATGTAGCAGTTGCCCTGTCTGCGTGTCAGACAGTGTACGCCCAACCGGATTGCTGCCTACTTTGTTATTGCCGCCTACGAGGTATGAACCATCGCTGGCGAATGAGACGGACCGCATCGGCACATCTTCTTCAGGTACCTATCCGGATAGTTTCAGCCTCATAGCGGGCCGAGAGGCGAGCGACGAACGAGCTCGTGGGTGCAAGTGTTTGCGCCGAGATCCCAGACTTTGATGGCACCAGATTGATCACAGGATATAAGCTCTCCCTGATTGGGATGGATGACGCAGTCATTGACGGGCGACTTGTGGTCAAAATTACGCTGCACTGTGGCAGACCTGCGAGAATTGATCAGCTCAGCTGAGCCCGTCAGTTTTACGGCAGACCGAGTATCCCAGATCTTCAGTGTGCCGTCCTCGCTGCCTGTGACGAGCCATTTGCCTTCGCAGTGCCATGCGAGCGCAGTGACGTTGCCCGTATGGCCATCAAAGCTCGCGACCTGTGTACCAGCCTGAGCTGAGCCTCACAGCAGGTCGGCGTAACTGACTGCGCTTGATGAGCCTGAGCTGTTGGTTGTGCCTGCATGCTGCACGTCGTAAAGCCTGACATGCTGGTTGCCTGCTGCTGCAAGGAATCGCTTGTCGGGCGATATTGCCAACCGATTGACCGCCTGTCGTCGCTTTTCAGCTTGCGTACCCGCTGCTATCTCTGGAGCGACTGACGGACTCGGGATGCTGGATTGTCCTGCTGCAGACACCTGACCAAGCCTCCCAGAAGCTGCAAGAAGCGTCAGTTGAAGAAAGACGGCATCCTCGGCAGGGCATTACCGGATCGTATTGTCGTAGCCGCCGGTGGCCAAGATGACAGAGAGCGCATCATGCGCGCTGCCTACAGCATCTGCTGCTTCATCTACCATCGACGCTCACGCAGGCAGGTCAGGGCAGGCGCAAGTGCGCCAGGTCCAAGATCAAAGCTTAAATGACGCGTCTTAAGAGCGCGAGCTGTGTTCTCGGTGTTTTCAGACATTCTCCGGGCAAAAGGTACTCGTCGCCCATCTCAAGATCTCAGCAACGATTCATTGGACTTCCACGCTCGAATTGTGCCGGCTATCTGAGATGACGCTCTGACCAGACAACTCTCACGACATCGGCACACCACCGCCAGAGTCGCGAAGGATTGCATCTGCGGTAGTGCTGCACCAACAGTCATCTTTAGCGTGCGGCTGTTGTTCAAGCCAGATTTGCAGGCGTGCTGCCCTGCCACACGAGCAGGCTTGATGGTCAGGACCTTGCGGCCGTCTCGTGGATAGAGCATGCGTTCGAAGAAAGGCGCCATCTTCGTGTCTCTGTTGCTGCTGGTGAAGTCCGTTCCAACGTGCTGTTCTGTCGTTCCGCTCAAAGGTGCGACCACGTCCAACGCCACGCAAATCACAGCAGGAAGCATGTCTCCCCTGGTCTAGGGCGAGGCGTCGACCCGATCTGAATTCAGGACGAAGCGAGTACCGGGCAGTCTGGTCAACGTTGTCCAGAGGATCAAACCTATCGGCTCGCTACAGGCGTAAAGATGCGCTGTCTCACTCGACAAGGGCCATGTCTTCCATGGCCTGAGCGTCTTGCAGTTTATGACGAGTATAGTGGCGGCCATTGCGATTGCGATCAGCGTGTGACATGATCAGGCAAGAACGAAGCAGTGTAGGGCTCTGCTGCGTCCTATTCACAGGCTTGGAGGGGTCGTGCGATCTCGGCGCACCGTGGCTGATCAAATGAAACGCGTAACGCTATAGCGACGTTCGCGTCAGCAACAGCTTGTGTCCGTCCCTGAGCTGTGCTCGCTTGTCCACTGCCTTTTTCGTCGACTACGCTGTCCTTTAGAATGAAGGGTCAAGGAAATATGATGGCCTACTCATCCATGGCCCTGGTGGTCTACATACTCTCCTTTGTCACCGCTCGCCGCTCGCAGGAGTTTGGCAAGCGCCATCATACCCTCGCTACTACTTCCTCACAACCGATCGAGCATGCCGTTCAGGATGCAGACCACTTCACTCATCAGCTTGCCAGGCGTTCTGCCGACCGAGATGAGCTCTGGGAGCGTGATCTCTGCGAAGCCGACCCTGGCGCGAAAGTTTGCAATGTCCTCGACTTTGGTGGCGCACAGGATGTCGGCAAGGCGATCACGCAAGCATACCTGTCCTGCGCCTTGCCGGCCTCGAAAGGCAAGACGAACCCGCTCGATACGGTCATCCTGGTGCCCGAAGGTCATACGTTCAACATCCATACGCATGTCGTCATCAACGCTGCTTCATTCGTCACCCTTCAGATCGACGGCATCATCAATGTGCCCCATGAAAGATCACTTGATGGTACTCTTCTGACGTTCGAGAGGAGCAACAATATCGTCATCACTGGCCAGGGTACTATCAACGGCAATGGTGCGGCCTGGAGACCCAATCGCGCACTCAATGCAGATCTCTCGAGACCCCGCCTTATCAGATTCTTTCAGACCGACAACTCGCGCATCACAGGCGCCCTCAAGCTGAACAATTCGCCTAGCTTCCACGTCGTCATCGATGGCTCGCACAACGTCATCGAGGGTCTGACCATTGTGGCCGATCAGGTCGGCACGACAGACGGTGTCGATCTCGGAGGTTCGTTCAATGAGGTCCGCAATGTGTTCGTCAGCAATGGTGACGAATGCGTCACGGTACACAGCGGTACGCCGGACGCGAACAAAGCCTTGAGATCCGCTGCTCATTGGCGGCGTTCACCCAGGGACTGATATGTTGATCTCAAACATCACTTGCAGCCCCAGTGGCGGGACCAACCTGGGGTCAGTCTTCGCAACAGGCCCTCTGAGACGAGCTGACATCTATCCTACAGCACATTCGGTGTGGGTGGGACTGACTCTATTGCTCGAGTACACTACAAAGGCGTGCGGATGATCAATTCTGGCACGGCCGTCATGGTCAAAGCTTTCGCTGGCTCGAAAGGCTCGATGCAGGATGTCGTTTTCGAAGACTATCAACTCACCAATGTCGCCAAAGCAGTCGTCATCAGCACGCGCCTTGGCGCGCAGGGTTGCGCACACGGCACTGACTATTCTGTGGGTCTTTCGAGAGGATACATACCGGCCATCCTAAACTATCATGCCGCGGCAGTGCCTCAATGAGGGATTGTTGGCCGTCGACAGCGTCCAGTACCGCAACATCTCCTTCGTCAACTGGAGCGGCACCCTCGATGCGACGATGCGGCCCGATGTGTCCATCTACTGTCACACTGGCGCGAGAAGCTGCAGAGACATCAACTTCATCAGTATGTTTCCGTGTATATGCTTCCGTGCTGCTGACTGGTAAGCCAGATTGGAATGTCAAACGACTGGGCGGGTACGCGGACAAGTACGACTTCGAGGCCAACACGGTCTGCGGAAGTGGTCTCAAAGGTTTGCCGGCTTGCTGAGCGCGCAACGATGGCATCTGCTTGCTGTGCATCCAAATGCAGCCCGTTGGCTAGTCTACAACAGTGGACAGAGTGATACAGACCCTACAAGACACCTTTCTTGCGCTGACTAGATACTACGCGCGAAAGCAAAAGAGTGATTTGAGTGACGATAGGCCTGACGAGGTGGATGATTCGCCGCTGGGCCGTGCCAGTATAGATAATCGTGCTGCTTCCTCAAACGCTTCGGAGACGCCTCTGTTTTCCTTTGCCGAGCATTCGAGATAGCGAGAAGCTCTGATCCTTTTGGCGACGGCGACGCCAGCCTCGTACTCCACTGGATGCTCGCCCGTCTTGGCGAGCTCTCGGCGTGTTCTTGGATCGTCGCGCAGATCGCATTTGAGTGCTTTTCTGGCGTGTCAGCCTACGACTTTGTCCTGACGTGATGACGCGCACCGACAAGACATAATCGAATTCCCTCGCAATGCTGGTTGATCTCGCCTATCCATTTGCTTTCGATGTTGTCGAGCGAGTTGGGCTGGTCGACCTGGACCTGTCGTGTGAGTCTAGTACGAGCGAGTAGGTCCGAACGCACGGAGAAGCAGAGGAGAGCGATATGTGTATCCGCGTAGGCGAGCGCCCTGAGCCTGTCGAAGTCTTCTTGACCGGCTGTGTCCCACAGGGAGAGCTCTACGGTCGTGTCAGAGTCCAGGTGGCAGTCTTTGACCATGTTCTGCTCGTCTCGCGATCAGCCGAACCAAAGGCGTTTGAGGAGCAAGAGCAGACCTCAAAGACGGTAGGCTCGTAGGCGACGGGAAAGAAGCCTTTGGTATAGACAGTCAGCAGCGAGGTCTTGCCGGATGCGCCATCGCCCAGGACTAGAATCTGACAGTCTGCAGGCGTCAGCCGTCTGCGATGCTCCCATGATGTCAATCTGACCTTGCGACTGTACTGCGACGCCGAGAGAAATCAGCTCGCTGTCTGCATCTTCGGCTAGGCTGCTCACAGTCTTCCTCGGCCCGAGAGCCCTGTCGGTCATGGGGAGACAAGTGTCGGTGCCCGTGAAGGAGACGGAGTGATCAAGCTTAAGTAAGGACCGGGCGTCGAAGTCGAAGCGCGATCCGATCCGAGTCACGCCAGTCATGATCTCATTCATGCGTCCCTTGCCATGTCACACGCTCCACACTAGAGCTCGCCCAAGGCTGTCTCGTGACCCATCTTGATCCCCTCCTGGAACAGTCTAGCGTCAGACACACTCTTGCTCGACAGGAATCGCCGTCTAGCAAGTCACTCACCGAGTTTCTTGATGAGCAGTGGCTTGCTTACCGTGAGGGCTTGTGATCCACACTGCCAGCATGTCATCGAATGCGCAAGTCGCTACAGATCAGGCGACATCGTCCGGCTTGGTCTCGCGCTTCTATGCTGAATCGAGCGACGTACCTCTTGAGGAGATACTACACTACGCCAAGCTGCAGCGCCAGAGGGAGCGCAGTGGCAACGACATCGAGCGAGACCAGCAGAACCCTTGCAGCAAAATTGCGGACAGGCTGATCTGTAGACCGATGCAAAGTCACACAGGGCAGACGTCGGCCAGCACGCAGGAATCGGCCAAGTCAGCGGATACAAGTCTGAGAGCAACAGCAGACTCAGCAGCGCGCGTCGCAAGCTGGCAGTCGGTCCTCTGGCTCATCTGCACCGATATCATCGGCCCCTCATCTGCACCCTACTCGGTTTCCGTTCTCGGTTCAACTGGTGGCGCAGCTGCCTTTGTCGGCTTCGGCATAGCCTCCTTCTACTCGGGCATGCTTGTCTGGCTGCTCTTCCTCAAGCTCGACAGCGCCGAATATCCCATTCGAGCCTTTGGTGATCTCTTTGGACGCATCCTAGGTCGGCGTGCACGCAGTGTGTCGAATATCTTGCAGAGTTTGCAACTCGTCGCAAATGTGGGGATCATCCTACTGTCGTCCGGCATGGCATTCAGCCAGATCACCAAGTTTAGACTCTGTTTTGTCATCTGCACGCTCATCTGGCTCTTTGTCGGCATCTCGGTCGCTCAGATCAGGACTCTGCGCAGGTTTGCGTGGCTCGCCTCGGCCGCAATCTGGCTCAACGTGCTCGCACTCCTCTTCACCATGATCGCCATGTCTGACGGCGAGGTCAACTTTGGAGCCAATTCGACCAAGATGTCATCCGATGGATCATGGCCTCACAAGACCGTCCTCGCTATCGTTCCCGCGCCTTTTCAGGAAAAGCTCTCTGCGTTGCTCAACCTTATCTACGCCTATGGGGGTTGCATTGTCTACTGCGAATTCCTCTCGGAGATGCGCAAGCCCATGTCATTCATCAAATCACTCATCCTTGCACAAGCTTTCATCGCGGTTGTGTACGTCGTCTTCGGTGAAGTTGTCTACGCAAAGCAAGGCCAGTATGTCGTCAATCCCGCCAACATGGGCATCGCGAATTATGCCTGGCAGACCGTCACAAATGTCATCAGCTTGATCAGTGGCGTCATCGCTGCTTGTCTCTACGGCAACATCGGCGTCAAATTGATCTATCATAACATCCTCGAAACGATGCTCGCATTCCCCAGTCCCTCTACATCTCGCGGCAAGCTGCTTTGGGCGCCTGCCGTTGTGAGCTACTGGCTCTTGGCTTTCGTCATTGCAGTGAGTGTTCCCGCCTTTTCAGCGCTGACTGCCGTTGTGGCAGCTTTTGCCATCTTCCAGTTCTCTTACCTCTTTCCCAATCTGCTCTACTTGGCCTACAACATCAATTGTGGCGCGATGCTTGCCGACGATCCGTGGACGCCAGGAGGCGGCGTCAAGCGTGTTGACACGTTCAGAAACTTCTCTCGATGGAAGCGTGGCTTCCTGCAGCAGCCCATCATCAATACTATCAATCTGATCTGGATCATTCTTGCCGCGGCTACGATGTGTCAGTCTTGCCTACTTTATTTGGTCTACATTGACGATCATGCAGTCTTATCCATCTATGCATCGATCATAGCTCTCAAGGATGCATTGGGCAACAAAGCGGCCAGTTCCTGGTCATGCTGTTCTCCCGTCGATCCCGTTGGCTGCTCATAGGACTGCAAGACATTGCATCATAGCTGACAAAGCGTCGACGCGATGACGACGGCAACCAGCGAGCTCGCCACGCATCTAGTTCTGAAGGCCATTGAAGTGGCCGGTTGGTCTCCACTCGCAGGGAGTGCGATCGGATCACCTGACTGATCTTGTGATGAGTCGGTCTTATTGCCTGACGCAATTTGGGTTGCGTTACTGCCGAGGCCCACGCTTGCACCAGTGAGCTTGTCGATATCACCTTGTAGCGCCCCTAGGTCTGATTTTGCGTTGTGAGCTCGTAGTCAAGCAGCATCAAAGACCTCCTACTGCCAGAGTTGCTGTCTTTGACGATACTCGCGATAGCAGATGCAATCTCATCGGTGGAATCGTCAGCGATTGTAAGTGCAGTCAGCGCGAGCAGGCCGAGACAAGCCATTTTGACTTTCATTCTGCGGCGTCTCGACGGAGACCAGGGCTGCAGGATAGTTTGGTCGTGTACATTCAGCTCGGTTTGCGTCAGGCAACGCTGCTCGGGAGCAGGTCTGAGCGTGACTCTGTGCATTCAGACGGTGATAACAGCGCCGACGAAAACGCAGGCCAGAAGGCTCAGGCTCGCAAATACGAGCGGTGCGTCACCGAAGCCTCGAGTCGCTGCACCCGTGGGGGTGAAGGTCGCACTCGGAATAGAAGCTGTAGCAGTGGGTATCGATAGTGAGTTGGCTGACAGAGCGCTGCTCACGATAGAGCTGAAGCCAGGCACGGCGGATCCGGCTGCACTGGTCACCACTGCTCCAGCCGAGGACAGCTGTGAGGCGATTGAAGATCTCTGAGAAGCGAGGGAACCCGTCGAATCGGTTGCGACTGTCACAGGCACCTTTCTTGTCAGTCTCGGGTCTTGGGTCAGCAAGAAAGCCTTACGGCCTGCAGCTTCAGAGGTGAGCGTGCCGAAGTAGCTACTCAGATCAGAGCCTGCGGACGACAAGTAGGTGCTGCAAAGGTCCTCAGTCTGCGCCGAATGCTAGCTCCTCGGAACTCACGCCAAGTTGCTGCCTAAGCTTGACAAGTCACTGAATATATCATCGCCAGAGCTCTGGGCCGAACTGAAGCTCGTCGCAGCCGCAAGGGACAGAACGATAGCGAACCGCATCGTCAGCTTGTCGTCGAGGAGCTGCCAGACCGCAAGCTCCTGCGGGATAGCCTTGCGTCTTCAATGTCGCGGAAGGCGCCGAGATCTGAGGTAGGTGTGCTTGCCATGCATGTCACCTCGTGCGCGCGCCATGCTTACGATACTGCACAGCTGCGCGATCGAATGATCGGCGACATACATGTGTTGCGACAGCATGAACAGCCAGCCTTCGAAGCGTGTCTCCTCGCCTGCGTATCACTCATCTGCATGCATCCGGCGTGCAAGCGTCTAGCCGCAACTGTTTTCCAGACTCGTCCAGCCGCAAGAACCGTTCCTCAAACTCGATGATGCACTAGCGCCACGCGCACTTCTTCGCCGCAAAACACGAAAGCGTTCTGACGGGGCGTCAAATGCCCTACTCATTCACAACAAGCTGCGTTCCGGTCATTCGCTGAGCGTGCTATGAATTTGCACAGATGAGAATGCTGAGTTCGCGGTATCGTAAGGACGGAGTAAGCGTCAGAAAGTATGAGTCGATAGAAGAAACATCCAGCCTGGACCTCGGCGCGGTTTTACTCGCAGGACACCAACGATTATCGGAAGACTGTTTCTTTGACTCGAGCCATGGTTTTCGGCTGGGAGCCTAATCGCAATCGCTCGAAGCAGCATATTTGCGCTATTGGTCCACTCGGTGCAATCATGCAAATTTGACGCCACTGGACTCTGTCCCAATTCAAATATATAGGCGGGCACTTTTGGAATGGCCTTCAAGGATCCAGAATCTGAACCTGCAGTGCTCGCACGAGTCGGCCAGATGAATTCATTGGGCACACGCGACTGACCGAATATATAAACAATCTAAAGTGTTTGGCGCCTATGCCAGACCACTGCCATACTCGCTCGTCATGAGCAACGACTAGCCGTAGACAAGAGGCAAAAGCTGTCGGCGGAAGAAGCTTGCGCCGGTGTTCTTTGAGCTATGAATGAAAGAGGTGCATCTGCCAGAACTCAACCAGCAGCAACGTTATGAGCTACCGAGAGATTGACACTGCATACTCGTGAAAGACCCTTTCGGCTGGCTAGGCCTAATCATGGTCTCCCTCGAAGTCAACATTTCGCACGTTTGTTCACTTATCGTATATGCTCGGCGAGCCGACTTCGCGCTATCGAACCCATAAAGTCAGCTGTCACTGAAGAGTAGTCGGTCTGCCCCGCTAGGCAGGCTCGACGCCAAGAGGGGTGACTACTTGACTGTCTCGGCTGGATTCGAGCCAAAACCTCGTGTTATCTCATCATAATCGTCATCATGGCTAGCGCTCTACTGCAAGATAGCTCTGAGTGAGCGTCAAGCGCAATTTATAGCATGCTAGTCTTCCGAGCACCACGTCTACGATTTCATGACCGTGAAGCGACATCCATCAGATGGCCTTTACTCCGGTCGGCACACGAATGAATCATCTCCATTCGGCACACGCCCAAACACAGCAACCGTTGATTGAACTTCTGCGTATCATCAGGCAGGCTACGACACTTGTAAGTACACGAACAGCAGCGAACGCGCGACAGGGTGATGTATCTATGCCATAGTCAGCTGTTAGTGACGCTGTATGCGCAACGCTTCTGCGACGACGCTCGCCTTGCTTTGCGCGCTATATGATGCCATCTGGCCGCTCGTCCGCTCGGAATGCAGTATCACCCCGGGGACGCTGTCTGTAGCATCGGTATGCCTACCGACTCCAAGGATCATCGAGCAATGGCTCGGCGATATCAGTCAGATGAGCTTGCCCAGGTGACGAACAACGTCTGACCACCCGTGCTCGCAGACTCTAGGGGCCCCTTCTCACCCGTCTTCGTAATAATACAAAATGGCTTGCGCCTTGGCAGCGATCCACCTGTTCCCGAAACAATCCGAGCCAGAAGTCTTCCCTCGGCGGCCATACATGCAGGGCGCTCAGCCCATTACACGCAGTAGGTACATACAGCGTGCAATCCCTGCGTCGATGCTGATCACATGACACTGCAAGCTGGCTGCTTGAGACCAGTCGACCGCAGAGCGCGCGTACTATGCGTTACAGGTGCTGCACTCCGTACAGCGACCGAACCGGCGATGTCCGCCAGGCCTCGTCACCGCCGGCGAATCGATGTGCGCTTTGACTGCATTGGTTGACATTGTGCTGAATCACATTTGCATGATTGCTGTCAGATCAACCGCGGCTCTTGAAGGTATTCCCTCGTCCAAATGTGCCATCTGAGCGTGAACAAAGCAAAGCTGGACGGAGCTGATGTCTCCGTGGCTGCGTTGGCACATAGCGAAGGCAGATCAGGGATCAACATGGTCATTGCAATTGGCACTTTACCTTTGACGCTGTGGCATGTGTGCGCACGCGCATTACCACAGCCTGTCCTGAACGTTTGAACTTTCGAAAGGCGCTGACGAGTCACCAGCCCGGTCAGCCTGATGCCGGCCGTTGCCAGTGATTTCTAGTATCAAGGCCTCGTAGTACGGCTGTGAGTTGCGAAGCTGCCGATCCTGCCCTCCCCCGCTGACACTCGGCAGGCTCACGACTCGTTGCAGTCCAGATGTCTGCTCGAGCAGCCAAGCGTCGCAAAGTCGATTCTCCAGACCGTCCTGCTCTTGCGCAAGAGGCTCGAGACTCTTCACTGCATCGGGATGGAGCTGCACCGTCGACGACGGTCTTCAATGGCTCACTTGCAGACCATGAGCAAGGCCGACATCCCAATGAGCAGACGATCATCTCACTCGATGAGCCTGAGAGGCCTCAGCAAGCTCAGGAGCCTTCAACGGGAGCTGTGACTGAGTCTATCGGCCCACAATCAGCCAGTGAGCCTGCGTCGAGCGATGTAGTCTCGCTCGCTCCCGTCGTCACCGAGGCACAATCTGCCGCAACAGTCACAGCAAGCGCACCTCCTCAAGACGGTCTGCCGGCGATGGAGACTTCCAATGCGGCTCTCGCGAGCGGCAACAGCACAGACCAAGCTGCGGCAAGTTATGCAGATGCTCTGCGTAGCCAGCTCGCGCAAGCAGGTATCACAGCTGAACAATTGGCGGCAAGCTACACGCCGGATGCTGCAAGCCTGACTGCAAAGCAGCTTCGGCTGCCTGAATCTATAGAGCAACTCATGGCCATCGGTGATAAGCTCGCTCAGGCCGAGGCAAACGAGATCTCTCTCATCTTTCGGCTGCCCGATCTCAGCCAGCTGACGCGCGCTCGTGCATCTGCGAGCCCTGGGCTCCAAGATGCAGCCGTCATAGCTGGCAAGCAGCATGCCCTGGACGGCAAAAGCCAGGTCCTCGAGCATTTCGTGCTAGAGGACGAGGGCGCTCCTGCTGGGCCAGACGAGGAGACGGCGGCGCGCGATGGTCCCAACTTCGGGAGCGGTCGAATCATTCGCTATGCACCCAACGGCGATCGCCTCTGGGTCTGCGAAAACAAGGAATGCAGCAAAGTTTTTGCCCGTCTCTACAATCTGCGCTCCCACGAAAGGTCACATCAGGACGAGAAGCCATACCAATGCCCTGTCTGCCCCGTCGCATTCGCCCGCAACCATGATCTCAAGCGGCATGTGAAAATACACGTCTCTTCAAAGTCGTATCTTTGCAGAGGCTGCGATAAGAACTTCTCGCGCATGGATGCCCTCAAGCGCCACAAGGTCAATCCCAAGTCAAGCGAAGAATGTCGCAATTCGGCCATCGAGCCGGACAAAGACATCGAACAGCGTGGCAAGGCAGAGACAGAACAGCTGCTCATCCAATCAGAGATCAAGAGCTCGGCTGCTGCCGGACGTCCGATGGGTATCGTTCGACTGCCCCGCAACAGTGACTCGCCCAAAGCCCGTCCTTCACCGGGCCCAATCACGCTTCCAGCTACGAATTCAGCTGCGACAGTTGCAAGGCCTGGCTTACCGCCAACGCCTGCCGGTACAGCTCGTCCGACCAATGCCAGCGCGGCTCGGCCTGCTTATCGACCTCCTGCAGAGGCTGTCATCACACCGGCCGACAATGCGACAGCCGCTACAGTCGTGCAACGCCTTCAGACGCTCATCGCACAGCATCACGAGAAACGAGCAAAGGAGCGCACAGAGCGTGCTGCGCGGGGCGAGCCGCCCGATCAACCGGGCGATCAGACGCCAGAAAAGATCATCAGCGAGACACTCGCAGACGCAAAGCTCACTTCTGGGCAAGCTGCTGCTCTGCTACGTCTGCTCACCCAGGTTGCTCAAGCTTCAGGACAAAGCGTTGCCGGGTCACGCGCGAATCCGGCAAGCAGACCAGTCGCACAGGCAACAATCAAGCCAGGTCAAGCCAGACCAGCGCCAGCGCTTGTAACACAGACACCAGGACCTTCGTCTCGGCCTGTTGGCACGGCTATAGCTGTCTCCGCACCCAGCCGTGTCATCGCGGCGCCTGCTCGATCGGGTCAGGCAGGCACAAGCGCAACACAAGCACCTGTTCAGACGATGCCCGCTCAGCGTACAGTCTCAAGCCCGATCGTCACTCGACCGATGACACCGGTGCTTGCAGTCCCTGTGCCTGATACCAGTATGCCAAAGCCCAAGCCAGCCGCAGCCGCGATCCCCCCACAACCTCGATAGGCCATCACTTCCGGCTCCTCGTCAGATGTTGTTGCCAAGATACATGTACATTGTCTTGAGCATGCGCGTCGAAGGCGTTCCGCGTGCTTCCGTGTCTCCGCCGATTTTGCATGTCCTTCTCGCTCTTGGCAGAAACACCTCGGTAGCTCTCACTCGATACTTGCGCAATAGACTGCTGGCACGGTCAAAGCACGACGTTCTTGCTCTTCACAACTTGGCTACTACTTCTTTGCGAGCATGGTCCGCAGAATCGTCATACTCGCGACATGTGCTCGACTTATCACTGCACACGTCGAAATGACCAAGCCTTACCCATTCCGCTCGAAATTCGATCCTGGTACGAGCCATCCGCGCCTCGGATGCCCCGCTGAGAGAACGGTGACAGATAACCAAGCGAGCCAGAACATCGATTGGACAAACACCGCGCCCCTGATGGCAGACGGCTCTAATTTCCCTTGCAAAGGCTACCTTTCCGACCTCGACCGTACAGCTCCCAAGGATACTTTGACAGCCGGGTCAGCTCTTTATCTGTCCCCGCTGACCAGGTGCACCTGCTGATGAGCAAGGCAGGCAAACGTACACGACAGAGTTTGCAGGCACTGCCACGCACGGCGGCGGTAGCTGTCAATGGGCTCTCTCGTACGACGAAGGCAGAACATTTGCGGTCATGTGCGTCGTGGGAGGAAGGGATAGCTGTCACTGATGCTGTGCAAACAGCCATTCTGTCATTGGCGGCTGCCCACTCGCGTCGTCCTACGCTTTTGTCGTACCATCAGACGCGCCAGCATCGACGAAAGCTGTGCTGAGCTGGACATGGTTCAAGTAAGTATTTCTCACTCATACCGACCGGCTTCACTGACGCTTGGATCACGCAGCCGCCTCGGAAATCGCGAGATGTATCAAAATTGCGCAGTTGTTGCTGTCAAGAACCCGAGGCAAGCTAGCACATGGTCAGGTCCAGCGATCGCGCAAGCCAATATCTTTGGCAGCAACTGCATGTCAGTTGTGGTTATGGCGAGGTCAAATGGAAGCTGATTTGAGGCTGATAGCGCCCCCGAAGGGACGGAATTCGTCTATCCGAATCCCGGCAAGAGCACCGTCTATGGAGGCTCCTACGTATCTGGGGCACAACCGAAGTCGGCGATCATGACCTCTTGCTCGTTCGACTTTCTACAGAACGTACTCCTCACCGCGCCAGACATTACAGGCGGCATGCATCAGGCCCAGGCAACATCGAGTGCCGCTCGCAAGAATCACACGCTTCGCCCGCGGCCTCAATATGTCAAACCCATCCTGTCTAGCACGCGACATGTCAGCAAGTCCGGAAACACTACCAAGCAGCGTTTGCGGATGACGAAGATACAGTCGACGCGTCGACCTACGTCGGTCGCTCTGCCGAAAGCATGCTCGTACGGTGGCATACGATGCATAAGCAAGGGCTACGCTTTTACGATGTGTAGCAACGGCAAGGAGGTCAACATGGGTATATTCGATCCAGTCTGATATATTCAATTCAATGCTGATTGTAGGCTTAGGCTCCGTGGCGTTTGGCACGAAATGTGTCAACGGGGCGATCATGCACGAATAAAATCTTGCGAGGGGACACGACAGATCCGTCCGGGTGAGGTCTCATCTCGATGAGCACACCGACCGGCTGTGTCTCAGCGGTCTAGGTACGGCTCTCGTTGCGCAGGCTGGCATTGGCTCACCCGCTTCAGATCTGACCACGCTGGCCGGCAGTGCACTTGATCTTGCACAGATGTGACGTCTTTGGAGTCGTAGGCATACAATTGTCCACAGACTCACGATGTATGCTATCGGACACACGACTCGCGCCAGCAGAGGCTGCCTTGTATGATAATCTGCATGAGCCTTACAGTCTAAATTCTTTGTGCATTCGTCATATGCGTACAACTCCGCCAACAGCGGTCAGAAGCATAGCATCAACGTTTGCTGGCAATGCTGCGTCAAGCTGATGGAAGAAAGCGACGCCTGGCTTCTCTGCGCTATTTTGACTTGTTGCGGGATGCATGCCTTGCTCGTCAAGTCCACTGAAATCGATGCGCAAGCTGGCGAGCGCCTCGTCTGCCTCGCTGACGTCACCTCGCTGTCCCTTGAGGCGCTGGCTTTGTCTTTGGGCAGCCTCAAAGGCTGGCTGATCTAGCTGTAGCGTAAGATCGAGCGTCCATTTGTCATTGCCATAAGAAGAAGCTTCTTTGACGTGATGGCGCACATGGCCACGTTCGGCAGGCGAAGGTAAGTCCCATGCCACTACATCGCCGTCAAACGCAATCACGGACCAGATGATACCTGGATGATCGATAACGATGGTCAGACTTCGCTGCTGCTTTACTGCATTGAGCCGGGAGTCTTTGGCATAGATCTTGAAGGTTTCTGCCCATGGTGAATGATATGATGCAGGTGCAGGCGGTAGAGGCACCTCGTAGCTCAGCAGAAACTGCGAGACGGGATAGGTAACATCCCAAGAAGCGACATAGTCGTTGATATCGGTCATGACGGGCGTGGCGCCTTTGATGTCGACAGCCCGGGCAGCCTCTTCGACGAGCTCCTTGAAGAACGGAGCTCGATCTGCGCTTGCGGTATGAAGTGCAAATGCGGGAGGTGAGGTCGTGGTGTTCTCCATATGAAGCACAAATATGCGCTTCGGATGGCCAGGCGTGACTGCTCGCTAAAAGGGTAAGTCATATGCGATATTGCAGCCGAGCTGTACCCACAAACGACCCAACCAGGCTGACTGAAGACGATGATGACAGTGACAGTAGCCATGATAGCAAAGAGCCACAATCGCTTTATAAAGCCGCCACCGAAGCGATGCATGAGTGGGATCAGCATTGGAAAGCACATGATACCAACAGCACTGAGCTTGTCGTTCAGCGCTGCCCGTTGAACAGCTTACAAGGTGGCGTACCTTGTGATGGTAGCGATAATGTTGTCGACCGGCGCATCAGCGCCTACGCGGCCTGTGAGAGGCACGAAAAGGTCGAGAAAGCCAATGAGTCCTTCTGTACCGACGATTGCCGGCAGTAGCTGGCCGAGGAAGTAGGCGCTGTTCGCGACCCTGCTGCCCTGCTTGCTAGCCGGTGCGAGCAGATAGTCGTTGAGTACTACCACGAGTAGCGCCCAGGCCGCACTCAGTGCGAAGAGGTATGCAGACAGTATGCCGGCCGAATGTCCGATAAGAGCTGCTACGGTATAGTAGGTGACGGTACCGACGAGCGCGGCGTGCTCAAGCGTTCCGTCGCCATGCGTGACATAGCCTCGCCTGATTGCTAGCCGGCGCGTGAAGTGCTGCACGAGGGTCACGCCAAGTAAGGCAGGAAAGCTGAAGAGATAGATGCACAAGTGCTCGTGTCTGAACCAGCTGAGAGCACGTCCGAGCAAGTTTCCTTGAATGACCGCCACCACGTTGGCAGCAACGATGCCGGAGAGCAGGCTGATGGGTATACTCGCGGTCATGAGAGCATAAGCAGCCTTTTGCTGCCATCTCACTTTGGCGCTCATAGTGACGACGGCAAGTGCAGCGAGCATGCTGTATCCTACTGCGGCTTGGTCTTTGCTGAAAAGCACAAATACCTTGCCGCCCAGCGCAGAGAAGAAGACCGAGTCTTTCGAATGTGTGATGTCTGAGATGTCGACATCTTGCGAGGTCAGCCAGTTGAGCATTGCTATCGTGTTCTCGCCCATATGCTGGAGAGCACCCGGCTCGATATATTCGACGACGTCCAGCCGTGTATGATACTTGTACGAGTCTTGCACAAGGGCCATATCCAATCCTGTGAGGTTGCCGTAGGTTTCGAATTGTCGAAAGTCGGTGTCGGACAGGATGATACCGCTGCTGAATATCTCGCTAGCAATGACAGTCGCGTAAGGATACGGCACATGAGAATAGGCTTGCACCATCTGACCGGGAGTCAGCTGCGACTAGGCCCGCACCAGGATCTCACCTTTGTAGAGGTTGCCTGAAAGAGGATCTCTGGCCCCGCCACGCCGCATGCTTCGAGATTGATGACAGCGCGTATAGAATGGCGCAGCGGATGCTTGGTGATGAAAAGATGCGAAGCGTCCTGCAGACTCTCTTCTGCGCCGTTGAACACTATATAATGCGTAAGCCTGGTAAACGTGACAATGAGGAGCGCTGACAGAAAACGATCGAGTTGTATAGACGCCGGTCAGTGGAGCTCATCACTCGAAGGGTCTCCAGCATGACGCCAACGCCAGCACCATCATCTGCCGCTCCTGGACTTGGCAGCGTCGAATCAAGGTGCGAGTTGACTAGGATGGCGTTACGTTTGCTTTCCTCTGTACCGTCAGAGAGTCTGACGATGACATTGTCGAGCTGATAGTACTTCTTCCAGACCTTTTTGTTCATGAAGTCGAATAGATGCGCGCCGTCATCCTTTTGGTGCCATACTTCGATTTGATGCATGCCTGCCAACGGTGATGCCGCTAGCTGGCGCTGGAGGTCCCTGACTTGCTCAAGCAGATAGTCGACAGCCTCGACCATCTGCTTCGTGCCAACGATCCGATAGCCTACGTCCTCGCTGAGATACTTGATGACGTCCAATGCTCGTGCCTCTGAAAATTGCGAGTGTCCCGTGACGGGGCTGACAAGGGCTTGATTGGGCGTCGGTAAGGCATAATGTAGCTTCTGAGCGACGTAGCATAGCACGCCGACGTAGACTGCGAGCCAGGCTAGCAAGGAGGACGCTGAGAGGCTCTGTCCATTCGTCTGTGCTGCTCCTGTCGAGCGTTCGTACCTGCTCGGCCTAGCCATGACGCCTGACAATGCCGCCGAGGTGAGGCGTAGAGTAGCAATCGCTCGAGCGTGTCCGCTACTCAGTGCATGCAGGCCTTACCTTGTCGTGGCTTGCGCGGGCGGAGAGGGCTCGAAAGAGACGGGCTTCCACGGGCGCTCGCAGCGGTCGAAAGGCTCTCCTGCTATAGCGAAGCGGCTCCCGGTGTATGTGTGAGATGCTATGCTAGCAGCCTGCTAATGAACATTGAAGTGCGCAATCCAATTCGATCCGACTCATGATGAATTGGTAATTCCGCGATTATCAATATCAATCGACAGACATGCGCATGCCGGTCCTGTCGCCATTCTCAATTGTCGACTATCCCTGCCACTCGCCGAGTTTCTTTCCGATGGACGGCCTCAGCTCGCTCAGGCGTGATCAACTGAGGTGTCCCATCGCTGCTTCCGAGATGGCCAATCAGGTCATACTCGACGCAAGCGAGTAGTTTCAGGGCTGGAGCAAGCAGCTGAGAGAAGCAGCAGAGAGCAGCAGCGAGACAAGAGCGTCACTGCATGACACGAGAGAGGTGTCCATGCAGCCACTTTGGCAGCGAGAACAGTATTGCACATGAGGACAGACCAAAGCAGGCACCGCTGAACAAGTATGAGGCGACCTAGTGCGCAGAAAGCCGCCACCAAAGTGAGTTGACCGACAAAGCGGCCAGATACTCGCGGACCGTCCATGAATTTCACGAGTTCGCGCGCGCAGCTCCCAATTCGATTCGTGGCATTTATGAACCGTCGCGTCAAACGACCCTTTGTGGCATCTGGCCGACTTATCTGCAGACTTGCATATCTCCTGTGACCGGACATGACCTCGCAGATCATGTATGCCTTAGCGGTCTTTGCGAGAGCCGGCTGCGATCGCCGCGATTGGGCAGAAAGTTTACCAAGGTCCCAGGGCTGTCGAGTCTCACGATAAGTGAACAAATGTGCGAAATGCTGGCTTCCAGGGAGACCATGATCAGGCATTGCTAGCCGAAAGAGTCTTTCACGAGTTGTCAGCATCAATCTCTCGGTAGCTCATAACGTTGCTGCTGGTTGAGTTCTGGCAGATGCACCTCCTTTTGATTGGTGATCAAGCAAGGCAGCTTGTTGAAGCCAACTCGCCGCTGACTGATAGCCCGCTGGAGCGGAGCACCGCCCTGGCCCCTCCTCCTCACAGTGGCTCATGGACTCTCGCGGTGGCGCAAACATTAAAGAGCGTCGCTGCCCAGCACACTCGGATTCGCGACGAGTGTCTTGCCCTCCTGGCCCCGGCGGTGTCCTACGGTCGATGAACGTCGAGCCTGCTGCCAGCTCAGACGATCCTCGACAGCGCATACCGCCAGACAAAATCCTCAGGACAATCTCGCCGACGCTGGTTCACCACTATGAACCCGCTCAAGATGGGATCGACTCCAATCTGCTCGTCATGTTGCACGGACTAGGTGCATACTCACAATCAGGTTGAGATGGCATTGCCGAGAGCTCATGAGGCGCCAGGCGACACACAGAAGCCTTTCTCTGCACTCGGCAGGAAGCTCAACCTGCCGCAGACTGCTGTCTTATCCATTCAGGCACCTCGTAAGATCGTCTGGCTCGCAGACGAAGAGTGCTACGAGTGGTGGCAGCATTTTGACGTCACTGGCGAAGGTCAGCAGGGAGCACAATGTGGGGACACAATGGTCACTGACAGCGTACGCATGAGCTAGTCATCATCGAGCAGGATCCGAGCAAAGCAATCGCATGGCTATGTGACATCATCGACTCGCTTCGTACGATCTGGCGTTCAGAGCACATCCATTTCTTTGGTTTCGGTCAAGGCGGCAGCCTGGCTCTCGAAACGTGCAGGGCGCTATCGCGCGTGCAACTCAGGCTTGGCTCGGCAGTGAGCATCCAAGCCGGTCTGATGTCTCTGCCAACTGCGGGGAGCGCTCGCTCAGCGACGCCTGTATTGCTCTGGCTTGCCAAGACACCGGTTCAGGCTGATCAGAGCCAGTTCGAGCGATCAGCAGTCAAGCTGCAGACCTTGCCGATACTGCACCGCGCTTTCGAATCTGCGGAGCTGGCCCGGGTCGCACTGCAAACAGGCATGCCGCGATCTCAAGCAGACTGGTTGCCCATCATGCGCTTCTGGAGCCAGCATCTCAGGCGGAGAGAGGCATGGGAGCTACAGCTGGACGAGTCTGTCTTTCGCGTCTTACGGTGAGTGATTCTTGCAACAACAAATGACGACAGAATACATCCTCCTAGCCAGCGTAGCGAGTATATGTGCCTCTTGTCATCCATGATTCAGCTTGCTTGTTCGCGCCTGGCTTGAGGTAGAGTGACTCGACAGCTTTGCTCCTCGCAAGCTTGCCTTGTTCGAGCTGCACTGCCAGCATTTGAGGCATGCTCGTCCGCACTGTCGGCTCAGGCTTTGTGTCTGACTGCACGATGCGCTTCTTGCTGCCTTCCTGATCCGCCTCATGAGGCAGAGCCTTTTTGCGCTTCCTGGACTCGCCGCCGGCAAGCTTGTCCGTCTTTCTGCTCGCTCTCTCGGCTTTCTCGGCAAGGCAGCGTTCTGTCCAGGCTAGCCGCATCTGGTCTGCGAGCACGCCGGTCGGGTGCAACCTCACGATCTCTTCCTCCTGTCCGTCCTTGTACGGGACGCCCGTGACGGGACACTCCCGCCGTCTGTCGCTGGCCGCCGATGCACGAAGGGAAGCGAGACCGAGCTCGGAGACGACGGCGCCGGAGGGCCGCAAGTAGACAAATGGCAGACCGCCGTTCATCTCTTTGAGCGTGATGGGGCAGACAAAGTGACTGGTCTCAAAAGCAGTCTCCCTGCTGTCCTTGTAGGCTGTCTGTCGATCTTCGTCCGACTTGAGCAGCGGGTTCGGAGTCAGGACGAGATTGGTGACATCCTTGAGTGATCGGATGTGGCCTGCTGTCGCCTGACCCTCGGCGCCAAAGGCAGCAGGATCGAGCAGAAAGGTGAGCAGCGCAGTCTTGTTGTAGATTTTGCCGAGCGGACAGGCCACACAGGGAGGCGAGAGGGGTTGCTGTCGCCGTCCAGGGAGCATGAGCATGCCTGCCTGACAAGGAGTGAGTGGCGTGTCATTGCGTACCTTTGAGAGCGCACAGAAGAACCAGATCGCTCTCTGGATCTGTCTGACATCGCCCGTCTTTGGCTTTGCTCGTGTCTTGACGAGTTCTGTGCGTTGGGCGATCGATCCGCCGTCATTGCCCATCCTCCTATCACTCTCCCCGCAGCTTCCGTATTTTGCAGGTGAGGAGACAGAAGAGACGCGACGGGCGGGCGCGATAGCAACAGTCAAAGCCTCTCAGCTGTGCCTGTGCAGCCTTATCAGCGGCAAGGGCGTGGACATGGACGACGCCGACGATTCTTTTGCGTTCACAACGGTACCCTTTGGCGCACAGACGCCCAGGAACACCAGAAATGGAGTGACCACCTCATCCTCAACTGCCCGTCCGTCTACAACAGCGACAGCAATGCCGGGCACCTCCAGGCAGACACTGCCCGCTGTGCAGAGTAGTAGCACACATGTACACAATGGCACGTCACGCCTCACGCCTTGGCAACAGCACGAAGAGAGGCCCGTTGGTCCCTCCTCGTCTGCCTCCCAGGCTGTCCAAGCTCTCTCGACCCGCAAACGGCAGTCGCTCGATAGACGGGCACGGAGGAGTAGTGCCTATGCACTTCCCTCTCCGCTCGAGCCGCCAGCCATGCCTGTCGTGCCTACGCCTCGGCCACCTAAGCCCGCAGAGCAGCGCGGCTACATTGCAAAGACCGTCAAAGGTGTGCTTCATGGCGCTGTCGCTTTAGATAGGCTCCACTGAGGCGCACTCTGTCATAGAATCGCCTCATACGGCTCACCTTGCCGACGGCAGGTTGTATGAGCACATAGATCCGAGATTACCACAAGACGAACGCGCGCAGATCTTGCTCACCTGGCTTGTCACACGCTTCAAGGATCGAGCCTTGCTCGCCGCCGACCTCAGCGCAAGCACCAGTGAGGCCTCCACCAACGAGATGGCTCTTCGCATCATACAGGCCGTTCATCATGATGTCACGTCGCGCCTCGTCGATCTTTCGCCTGCCAGGCTACCAGTAAGCCTCTCTTGAAGCGATCATCCCGCCCAAATCTTGCGCTCATGCGTGCATGCCAGGTACTGCAAGTTCAAGAAAGGCAAGAAGCGCTTGACAGGCGTGGAGCGCCAAGTCAGCGCAACCTCACGAACAAAGCTAAGAAGATAACTTTGCAAGAACAGCAAGCACGGTGCGTGAATCTACTCTCTTCAGCTCACCGAGACTGAGTTGCCTGTCTCCTCAGCTTCCAAGCCGAGAGTCTTGCGCGGATAGCTAAGTTTAAGAGCTATGGCGTTCTCAAGTCATCTGCCGACGCCTATATCTCTGCAGCCGACCGCTTGACGGCCGAACTTACTTCCGTCGATATCTCTTGCCCTCTGCCACTGCTGGCTGGCTCGTCCGATGAGATGAGTTTGCAAGTGGATGCATGGAAACGTAGAGCTGGCGCATTGCCAAGCTCAAGTCCATCTGCTGCCCAACGCCTGGGCATCGACATGGACCTCATTCGCAATGACGTGCGTGTCCGATCTATTGAGAGATACCCTATCTGACCATGTCCGAGCAGATCGCCCACGCCAGAGTGCTCAGCCATCGCATAGAGCAATGCGTCGACCTGGCGAGCAAGTATATCGAGGCGCGGCAGGCTCAGAATTACCGACACCTCCGACACCTCAATGGCCTGGCCGATGCGGCCATAAGTCGCCAGCATGATGCAGACACAGGCGACGCTTTCATGACAGGCATCAGTGACCTTGCCCCACCGGCGGACGGCACGACTTTAGCTGAAGACCCCGTTCATCTTCTTGAAGCAGTCTCACAGGGTGTATGATGTAATGCTCGGGACTGTTGTAGACCTTGTGACCGTGTTGTGCAATACAAGTAGCGTAGTGTGTTACAGACAACAGGGACGTATATGATAACTGCAGCGTGCTGCACCGATGGGTGCGACTATTGACGGAATGTCTGACTTCGTGCAATGGCGCCGCGGCTTCCTGGCTTGTAGCTGCTCAGAGCAGCAGAGCTGGGCTTCTTGATAACTATCTGAGATCTGCTGCAGCTATCGACAGCCGGTTCCTCCGTTCGGCTGAGCGCTGTGTTCGTGTTCGCCGAGACCTCTAAGAAAGCCTTGCGACCGGCGCCGGCGCCTTTCTGAACAGCCGACAGTGCCTGACGCTTCTCCTCCTGCGTCATTTTGCTCCAGGTCTCGCGATCTGGGAGCGTGACGGGGCTTTTCGCCCCCGTCTTCGGCGTAGATAGCGATTGCTGCTGGCTCGCGGGCGCAGGCACCTTGGACAACGTGGCAGAGGTTGCGCTTCGCGAGAGAGCTGCCCGCCCGCCATCCGTCAGGGTCTGATCAGCAAGAAGGGTGCCCGGTTGAAAAGGAGAGAGCGTCGGTCTGGCCTTCGTGTCTATATTGTCGGCATCACCAAGCAGAGTGCCCTTTGCGAAAGGGGTCGCGGTCGACACAGGCTCAGCGATGACAGCCGCCTTCAGACTTGCCGCTTTGAGGTCGGCGTACGATCGGGAGTCCAGGAGCGTACGCGTCTTAGAAGGTTGCAGCGCATTCGTGTTCGCATCTAGAACCGGCGAGACGACCGGAGAGGGCGCGCTTGAGACGGTCGTGGCATTCTGCTTGGCTTGCGCCTTGAGCATGGGTATCTAGCGGCACGTCAGCCTGGTTCCGTCGCTAATCCAGGAGAACTTACTCTAGCCTCCAAGATTGCTCTGACCCAGGCATCGCGTTCGTCGGCTGTCTTGACTGAGAAGAGATGCGTATAATCCTTCTCAGCATCCTCGAATAAGGTCACGGCATCGAGGCTCTTGATGGCGAATGCGAAAGGCTTTGGACATTTGAGCTTGGTAGCGAACATTGGCTTCACAATATAGGCGTCATATCGCGCAAGCGAGCAGAGATGAACGACTTCTTTCGCCTGATAAAACAGGCTCAGCATCTGTGGTGCGACGGTATGCGCGCAGCTTACCTTCTCATTCTTAGACCATGATATCGAGCAGTCTTTGACTTCGAGGTAGCGTTTCTGCCATTTGCCGCGCTTAACCTCCATCTGTATCATCGTACCCATAGCCTCGTTTGCGTCGACGCCTTCATTCGAGGTGCGGAGCAGCGAGGCAAAGTACGTCTTCTTGGCGATCAGGACACCCGTGTGTGCCGTATCTGGCGTCCATGAGGCACGAACGTCTGCGACGCGCTCGTACTCGCGCAGCGGTCGTTCTAGCCCGTGATTTGACCAGTAGTCCCACAACGCCCAATTGCCCTTCTCTTGCTCGCTGCCCGTGAGAGCACCTTTGACGGATAGCTGCTCGAGCACGTCTTTGATTGTAGTAACCGCAGAGATGCTGACAGTACAAGAGTGGTCGACATCTCCCACAAAGATCCTGAGGAGTTCACTTCCTGCTTCTGCAAGACGCGTTTCGACATTCTGCGAGACTGCAAGCAAAGGTTCTGGACCGCTTACGATTGGCGGTTGAGAGCGAGCCATTTCGGCGATCAAGGCTTCCGAGGTGCGCTGCACCTTATCGGTCTGTGCGAAGGTTAATTTCGATTCTTGCAAGAAGTCAGGCAAATTCTCCGCATGCGGAGAGGCGGGCGACATGCTGCGATTTGCGCTAGACCCACGCCGCGATTGTGATCGAGCCGCGACGCTTTCGTCTGTCTGAGGCAGAAGCGAATGCCCGACAGTGGCTAAGACAGGACTAGACTTTGAGCTTGAGCCGACCGATGCCCCTTGTACCTTGTCCAACTTGGAAGACAGCTCGTCTGCAGAGAAAGCAAAAGGGTTCCTGACGCTAGAGGAGCTTGATGTACGCTGCTTGGCATCAAGCTCGGCGCGTCGCCTAAAACGCTCTTCGTCGCGCAGATCTCGTTGGATGTCGAAAGCATCAGGGTTTCGTTGACCCAAAGGCGTGTCGTCGTCACTTTCATCGCTCATGACAGCGTGCTCGAGGACTTCGAGTCGATCGCTTGGCAAGCTTACAGCCTGCTCAGACTTATTCTCGCTGCAGACTGACGGCTCTCGGCGGAACTTCTGACCGGTGACCGACAATGGCGAATAGACTGATGACGGAGACGATGAGCGAGTAGAGTCTGCGCCCTTACTGTCGCGCAGTGGCAATAGTGACGATCGCCTAAGGGGCGCAGCGGCAAGCGTCGGAGAATTAGCCCAGGGCACGCTCCGAGCTGCAGGAGAGCTAGGTGACGCGAACGGTGACAAGTGCTGCGTGGTTGTGAGCGTTGGCGTCTGAGGCGGGGCGAAAGTTGCTAGTGGCGAGTCTGTGACCTCGAGATGGAGGTGCGGTCGCACGGCCCTCTCCGGAGAAGCTGGCTCGATGACAGAGATGTGACAAAGATCAGCGGCCTGAGCGCTGTGCGAGTGCGGCAAGCTGCTCGGCGCATCTTCCATCGGCGGTAGATCAGGAGCACCGATTGGCAAATAAGTCTGACGCCAAGAAGATGTAGCCGGAGGCACGGGCGACGGCAGTCCATGTGGCATTTGTGGCGCGAGCAGAGCCGATGTCTCGCTGTAATTCTCGGCAAAGAAGCCAAATGAGCTCGCGCCGTCGTCGATGGGTGGATTGTAGAGACTTCTTTGACTTGGAGGCGCCATAGACATGACCACAACGGGGGAGTTGGGCGGATTTGGCGCCAATCGCGGTGCGATGAAGGTATCGTGCTTGCTTGCCATTGGCGACGGCAGTCGTAGATTTGGCGTGCTGGCAGCGCGCAAGAGGGCCGGAGAGCTCGCGTCTGGTCTTGGCGTCGAGGGAAATGAGCCTGACAGTGCGATAGGCTGGGGCGCTTCACGGGGCTTGTTGAAGTCGCCTTCCTGCTCGTCTTCTTCGCCGGGTGGCACGAAAGGTACCAGTACTGGCACTGCATGATGCTCACTTGATTTGGAGCGACCGCTGAAGAACTTTGTGATCTTGAGAATGCCCCCAGACTGCTGTCGCTTCATGCGGGGAGCGGCTTTGCCAACTGGTAACTCGTCACCTGGGCCTGCGATCGGAACTCTGGCAGCTGAGGTGACGGCGACTGCGCGTGGTGAGCTGATGCTGTCAACACGTAGCTTGGGATTGCTGCGAAACAGTCTAAGCATAGGCCCACTGAAAGTGCGAGCGCGATGATCCTTGCCAGATGCAAGAGGCGTTTGCATCAGCGCAGGATCCTGTCAGAGATCGTGAGCGAAGTATCATAGATTGTATGAGCGTCCTCACCTCCAGGAGAGCATTCGCGCTCGGCGACCCAGCTTCAGGCCATTCTGTAGAGCAGTTCGTCATCGGAGACGCATCGGCTTGCCAGTCAGAAGTCATGGGCGAGGCGGCGATCGACGATAGGGCGCTCGTATCGTGCGCGAGAGGCGAAAGGCCGAGCTGTGGGCTGCTCTGATTGGCAAGCGAGTAAGGCTGCCATATAGCCGATTGCTCCGAAAGGCGAGGAGCAGTAGCATCGTTGCATCTGCTCACGGATGGGTGCTGGCCGGCAGCAGACACGAGGGAAGTATCAGCGCTGATGTGATGCGCTGAGATCTCGTAGCCTTCATCAAACTGGAATGAACCTGCTGTGGCAGCCCCAGCGAGCGAAGATGAGAGCAAGGGCGCCGCAGGCACGCCATGGGTGTACGCCAGAATCTCTGATTGCATACCAAAAGTCATCTGGGTGGACGATGTGGGCGGTGTGGGGAAGGCTGCGAGAGAGTGACTAATAATTTCGGGTTCGTCTGTCGACGTCGTCGAGAGGTTGGAACGCAGTGATTTGCTCGACATTGACGGCTGGATACCCATGCCTGCTGCGCTGACATGAGAGCCTCCAAGGTGCATGCTGTTGCTATTCATCTTGCGCGATTGATGATCCTTTAGCAAAGAGCCGGATAATCGCGAAGGGGTGTTAGCTAGAGCAGGGATAGAGCGAGAGCGCCGAGAAGCGATGCCCATGACAGCCCCGCCGGCATCATCGATGGGAGATTCTCTGCCCTGTCGGCCGATTCGTTGGTCGCCCTCATCGAGACAGATCTCCGTCTGCAGCTTGGCGAGCGTCACGGTCCTGAGCAAGGGTGAAGTAGCGTGTACGGGCGATTCACCGCGCGCGAGCTTGTCTAGGTCTGTCGAGATGGAATTGAGCGGCGTCGGGAAGCGGTCGAGGCTCTTGCTGGACAGCTCGGATGCGAAATGGCCAAGCTTGCGCAAAGGCGGTGGAGCGCAAGGCAGTTCGTCGTCGACGGCTGAGTCCTCGGAAAGGACAGGCAGGGTCGTCGAGGCTTTTATCAAGGGCGGCCTGGCCGATGGCCGCGGTATGTCGATCGGTGTGTTGTCGAGAACGAGCCTATCCTCTGCGAAACTATCGGTACGAGGGATCATCTCACGCTGAGCTGTCAAGCCCAATCCGGTCCGCTCGGGCTTCTTGATCTGCAATGCTTCGATGGGTTTGCTATACGGCAGCGAGGACGAGAGCGCGTTCGAGGCTGACAGGTTGTCCAACGGCAAAGGGTCGAGTTGGATCTGATCGAGCAATGAAAGCAAAGTGGGATCCATCTCCCATCCCATCTGTTTTGCTAGTCCCGGCAAAAGCGATCGGTGAGGGTCAAAGTTGGTCGCAACGCGATGACTGGCCAAGCTGGCAGCGATAGGCGGCCTTGAGCTTCCGAAGTTCATGTGATCCTTTGGGCCAGTCGACATGGACAACGAGGTCATGGGTGTGCTGAGGTCACTGTCTGATCGCGCCGAGTCATCATGTGCGCTCAAATGTGAGCCTGTTGAGCCGGCCGAGAAGGAGCGGCTGTCTGCGCTCGCGTTACTCATTGCGCGAGCTGAGGATGACGGCAGATAGCGATTGGTGCTTATAGTAGCTATGCTGGCCGGCTGTCCTAGGCCGAGCCCTAAGCCTTCCATGGCGCAACTCTGAGAGCCTGGCAGCAGCTGTCAATGAGTGTGTTTTGGTCCTGTGTGACTGCCAGCCGAGCAGAACTCAGAAGGTCAATCGAACGGTGCAGAAGCGAGCTCACAGTGAGGCAGTCGGCCGCCTGAACGTGTGCCTGTCTCAAACTTTCCTGTGCCACTCGCCCGCGCTGACGAAAGTTTGGCAAATGTTTCGGGCACGTCGTCAGCGCTACCCCCTTTGTCGCGTCGCTATCACGTGATCGAAGCCGATGGGGCAGCCTGTACTACCTGAAGGTGAGGCCATCTCGCCTGGACGACAGACGAACGACTGGATCGGCTCGACAGCAAGCCATCATCGCGCGGCACTGATCCATCATCAGCCTGCCTGGCGATCAACGAGGTTGGGGACGATGTCAGGTCCTCAGACGGGGCCAAGCACAGACTTGCCCCAGCGGCAAAAAGTGAGCCGGACATCGAGTAAGATGCCAAGGCGGACGAGGACCGTGCAGAGCTCCCTCTCGACAGACTGGCCACGTACATCACTCGTCCTCCTTGCAACAGTGGCCCTCGCTTGCCTGGTCAGTGCGAGTGCTGCGGATACCGTCCCTATCGCGGGGTCAGCGGGCGATCAGGTCCAGTTCCGCGCACCGCCGAGCCGGGACGCACATGCTTTCATGCCTGCACTGTCCTCCTACGTCGATCGGATAATCCAGAGCGTCACTGCTGGCAAGAGTCAAAATGACGAGGAGGATCGCCTGTTAGAAGTTGAAGCGAGAATTGCTGCGTCCGCTCACGAACATGATTATCTCAGCGGAGCCACAGACGAGCAGAAGGGCCACTTTGACCCTACCACATTCGTACGGCAGCATAATCTCGACCAGCTACTGCATGATCTGCCGTCTGCAAAAGACATCCTCTTTCCATCGGCGAGTCGCGCCACCGGAGTGAAGGGTCGAACGAGCGCCGAAGAAGCCAGAGAAATGGAGCGTAAGGCACATTCGGTCGCTGAACTCATCGCAAAGCTCGACTTTGAGAGCTTGCAACCTCTCTCGTCCGAAGAACGCAAGCTCTTTGATCCCGAGTACCACGACAAGAACTATCGCAATCGCAAGCGCGCCCAGCCCATCAACACTGCCGGTCTGCCAGATTATCCACCCACGTGGCTCAACATCAACGATGTGACCACAGTCGCATCTTTGAGCAACGCCGTCGTTCGTCGGATGCAGACCTGGCTTGGCGACAACTTCCAATACGAGTGCGTGCCGCGTTTTCGCGCATGCTGCATGTCAAAGTATCTGACCATGCGACAGGTGGACACCATGGTGGGAGAATCCCGTGCTTGGTATCGCCTATGCGGATCTTGATCTCGCGCTCGGCAATTCTGCAAATCGTACGCTGTGATTGATCACTAGCTTCACATGCTGATCCGACACGTGCAGAGGCTCTCGTCACGGGCATGCTCAATAACAATGACATGGGCGTCGACTACATGATTGACAAGTACATCGACGATCAGGCCTGGTGGGGCCTCTTTGCTCTCAAAGGCTACCAACTCTACGGCAATTCAACCTGGCTCAAGTCAGCTGCTGTGATTCAGCAAAACTCTTCGCTCTACTGGGACGACAAGTGCGGCGGCGGCGTTATCTGGTTGACTTACGAGCCCAACTACAAGAACACTGTCACCAACACGCTATATCTCGCCCTTAATGCTCGCCTCTATCGGGTCACGGGAACAGCATACTATTACCAAGAGGCAATGCGCACGCTCAATTGGTGGCTCGGATGGGCGTTTGATCCCACCACGGGCAAGGTCTACGACGGACTGACCGATTACCCTGAATGCGCGCCAAGTGGCTACCAGATCTTCACGTACAAGTAAGCCTCGAGCTTTTGCCTGTTAGCCGAAGCTGATGTTGAGCACTAGCTCTGGTATCATCCTTACCGGCCTCGTCGATCTCTACTACGCTACAGGCAGCACAGATCTACTTGACCTTGGTCGTACAATCGCATACGCTGCAATGCGCGACTATTCGACCAGCGACGGTGGTGTACTCGAGGAGTCGTGCGAGCGCGACCCCGCCACCTCGGACATGCCAACTCCAGGTTGTCCGCAAGACCAGGTCACCTTCAAAGGCATCTTCATGCAAGCACTGGGCTATCTGTACCTAGCACGACACGATGACAACATATTAAATTATATCAATATCCAGATGCTCTCGGTAGCAGCAAACAACATTGACGACACCTGGCTCATCGGTCAATGGTGGATGGGACCAGTGCGTACCAGCTCCTTGATCGGCTCCTGACCACTTGCTGACATCAGGGTACAGTGGAACGAGACGACCGCCGGGCCAAAGACGCAGCTTTGCGGCCTGGCTATGTTGGCCACGGCAACGTCCGCAAATATCCGTTTTGCCGAGCTGCTTGCTGCAGAAGGAAACACGCAGGTCGATCCGACAGTGACTGTCACGCAAAGCGTCCCCATCCCAACGATCAACGCGACCACTGCAGACAGTGGACCGGCGGTAGCTATCGGCGGGAGCTCTATCTCCAGACCTGCTGGTGCAGGAGCTGGCCTCTTGCTAGCGATCATGCTTGGGCTTGGTCTGCTGGCGTAAGTGCATGGACTCTTCACACCCTGGCGCTCTTGTACAGGCATGCAAATCATGTACAAACAACAAAGATGCATTCATGTTCGTGCTGTTTCATGCTGCGTTGCCGCCGTCGAGGAGCAGATGCGTGCCCTGCGCACATGTGAGCCTGATTACGGACGAAATTCGCGGGCGCGCACGGTCATGTAGGAGGAAGTTGGTCCAAGTAGGAAGCAGACGGCGCCTATGATCTCTTTGGGAGTAGCAGCACGTTCCATGGGTACTTCTGGCCGTGTCGAGAATAGTCCTGTGCTCTGACTGACCAGAAGCGGGGCGAGGACCATATTGATGCGCAGACGATGTGGTCCAGCTTCTCTTGCGGCCGTCTTGATCAGTCTGAGAGCAAGTATGAGGCGTTGCTACTCGAGCATAGCGTGCGACACACCCTAGTATTGCGTGTTGAGTGGCAGTGTGACTGCAGAGTTGCTCGCCTGCATGCAGCGCGAGCTCGTCACCGACGATGACGACGGAATAGTCTCCGTCCGGTGGATCTGCGACTTCCTTCTGCCGATGAAAGACGCGCAATGCAGCTTGTATGACGTTGAAGGCAGATGTGAGCGAAGCTGTCAGAGGGGTGATAAAGTCAGATGGCTCCATTCGGTGAAGGGGCTGTGGATCTGATCGCGGCAAGGGTAAATGGACGATGCCATCCAAGCGGGTGAACTGCTTGCTGACATCCGCGACGAAGCGTCTCAGAGCATCGTTGTCCTTTGTGTCGCAGTGGGCGAAGAGCAGATGGGGTCGTCTCCCCCCGGGAGCGAGCGGTTTGCTTGCCAAGTCGCCGCACAGATTCTTTCCTGCGTCTCTGTTGAGGTCACAGAGCGCTAGATTGACGCCAGATGTGAAGAGATGAGTGACCAGCTGAGCAGCGAGGGGACTGCTTGCCGCATTGGTGATGAGACAGCTTCGGCCCTGCAGAGCGGTACTGCCACTCATCTCAAGCTTTTCGTTGCAATCTCGCGTCTAGGATGTCTCTATGGATCTACCCGATCTGGACCTACTCCTCTGTCTATCCACTAGCCACATCTGACCGCGTTCCCACTTGGTCGATCGTTCTGCCCTCACATCCATTCAAGCGCGTCGCCTCGTCAGCCTGCAGCGAGCTCCCTGGTCGTCGTTGTCGAGTGCCAGTGATGAGACATGTTTGACGAGCACTCCTTCTCCTCTCTGGTCTCCCAGCAGTATGTCTTCTACAACTCGCTCAAGATGCTCGGTCTGCTTGTGCTCGTCGCATCGCTAGCGAGCCATGTCTGTGGCGACGTGCTCAAGATGCCCATCGTTCAGCGCTCGCCAGAGTCACAATTGACCAACATCACGCCGTTCACTGTGACGTTCAGGATGGCAACGGACATGTACGGTATTTTCAGCAAAGACTGTGTACGTCAGGCCTCGCTCCGGTCATGGCAACACTGAACCCTCACGTGCTGCAGACTTTTCAACTCAACTGGGACAGAGTCCTCAAGGTGCGCATCGTGATGTGCTCAGCATTGGGCAACAGGCTGACGGGCGCGCTTCCTCGCAGCGATACATCTCCGTAGCGGGCGGCATCCCAGACTGCACACCGGGAGATCATATCTCAATTCCAGCACTGGTAAGCCGTCTCCTGGTACTTGCATCCTCGCGCTACAGTCACTGTTCGAGCAGGGCCAATACATGTGGTTCATCGAGATGAGCCAGCCCGGCGTGCACTATGCATTCAGCGGAACGCAAGTCATGCCGCGGTCATGCCTGGGCGATCTGACTCCATGCTGCTTGGCACATGACAGGAACGACGCGCAGGGCCACATCCTGACTTGGCAGATGGACGCAGGCTCGACGATCGGCAACATGCAGCTCGGCGACAAGCAGTTCGCCGAGCTGGACTTCAATGGCAAGAATCGCCTGAAGCGCACGAGGAACTCTGACGAGGCGTGATTTTAGTCTGTTGGAGCGTACGAGCTATAGTGTCGGATTCCTTGCGTCTTGGAAGCTACGAAGGTGCCCTGGACGGTTGGCTTGATAGCAACAAGGGTATCGATCGAGCACCCTGCCCATTCGCTCGTCACTCTTGGCTGAAACCCGCTCGGGCTGCTGCCTAGGTCGACTGAATAGGCCAAGCCGTCAGCGCCAGCAATGAGCCATCGGTCTGTTGCGGCATCGTGTGCGATGTCGTTGATGCCAGCATCGTTTCGGCAAAGGGTCAGGAGATGCGCTCCGTCTTGTGTGGTATGGGGATCCCATAGCTGGAGCTGACCGTTGCGAAGGCCGAGGAGGACATGACCGGTTGATTCGTTGCAGGCCAGGGCATCGACAGCGGTCTGAGAGCCCGTGGACAGTCTGCGCTCGACGACTGCAGTCGCCAGATTGACAATGATGATGGAGCCATTCCGAGTAGCACAGATAGCAAGCAGGCCTACTAAGCCTTTGCGTTCCTCGGGTACGATAGCTTCATGACCGTCTGGCGGAGGGCCTGCACTATCGCGATGGACGATGACGATGCGCAACACGACTTCGTCCTGCTGTAGCTGCACGGTCGCCATGCAGACACCGTCTGCGAGCCGCCAGAGCTTTATGGATTGGTCGAAAGAGGCAGTCAAAACGATCTTGCCCTCTCGGACGATGGCAGAGCAGGTGAGACCTCTCGTGTGACCCTTGAGCACACGGGGACATGCACCTGTCTGAGCGCTCCATACACGGGCAGACAAGTCAGACGATGTGCTCAGTAAGACCTCGCCGGATGGGAAAAAGGTCGAAGAGGTGATGTCGCCGAGATGACCCTGGAGCGCTTTAAGGCCGCGTAAGCCTGCAGGCGCGAGTGAACGTGCGAAGAGCGAGCCGTCCGGTCCGCCGAGCACAAAGGTGGATTCGGGCAAGAGCGTGACGTCGAAGGAGAGGAGCTGCTTCGACACGGTCGGATGAACGCGTGAGGGCAATCGACAGACTGTGCCGTGCACGCCCAGGCTGTCGCAGGTGACGACGATGCCCGTCTGTGTATGCGGGCTTCAGACACGGCTGGGCGACGTCAAGCTGATGGAGCTACGACTGACCATGGCAGGTGTGATGAAGGAGAGCGATCGGCCCTGACGGTCGAGCACGGCATCGATGGAGAGACCCTCAAAGGGCTCACCGTCCGCGCAGACCTGCCAGCTAGCCTCTTGACCTTGTTCGTGTGAGAGCCTGATGCGCGTGTGGACGGAGGAGCAGCCGAGCTTGTAGACGGACAGCCAGAACTGGTCAGCAGTGACGACTTGCTGACAGACATCGTTGACCACGTCTGACAAGTCAGGCTGGAGGTCGATATAAGGCAGGTTGAGTGCCATGACTGCAGATGGCTGGCCCGACTGACCGGCCGAACGGGTATCCTCGGAGGAGGAGGAGGAGAGAAGCAAGCGGAGAGCTGGTAGAGCGTTCTATCGATGAGGCATTGATCAGTGCTTCACTCGGCACGGCACGTCACGTCGACGACAATGTCCAAGGCCCGAGGGCGAGCTGACCAAGGGACGGATGCATGGCTGACCGCTGATCGTAAGGACAGCAGGAGTAGCTCAGCACAACATGGCAGAGCAGCTCGCTCCCATTCCCTTCTTCCTGCAGCAGCAGTCTGGCCCGGTAGGACAAGGGGCAAGCAATCCTGCACCCATTGGCCTGAGCGTCCCTCAGGAGCAGCAGCAGCAGCCACTGGTCTTGCAGCCCTCTGGATCAGCTTCAGCACAAGCAGGCCCCTCTGCACCAGCAAGCACGACGGCTCAGCCTTCAGGTCGGTCACTGCAGCACCCTTGCAGCCATTGTCAATCATCGCAGAGCTGATCGTCTTCATACAAATCTGCAGCCGGCTTCTTCTCCCAATTCGATCCTCAGAGTCTCCGTCCAGTCTCTGCATCCAATGGAAGTGCCAATGACAGACCGGCCAGAAGGAATGGCCCCAGCGGCGGCAGACCGCGCCCACACGAAAAAGCCGATCACATTGAGGATGAGACCATGTCACGCTTGGATTCGGCCGCCGGCAGAGCACGCCCAAAGGCAGGACAGGGCAGAGATAAGCGAAGCAAGGGCAAAGGCCGCGCCAGAGACGAGCTCGCCCTAGATGACACGCCCTCCCGAGACACGCGTCGACAGGATCGCAAGGTGTGTCGCACTATTTGCAAAGCTGAGCTTCCCATGCTAACCCCCCAGCATGTAGTCTTCCAACTCGACGCCGTACGAACGCAACCGGAACCGCTCGGCCAGGGGTCAGAAGGCATCCGTATCCATCAAAGGGCTTGCTGCAAAGGCCATCGAAGAAGCAGGCGAGCCACGATCCAGCTCAGCAGGCACGAAGCCCTCGAGCATCCAGGTTCTCCATGATTTTATCGAGCAACGCTGGAACCCTTCTGCTGCCCTTCTTGATCTCTCCGGCATGATACGCGACCCCATATGGAGACTCAAAGGGATCAAACCGCCGGGCACGCGAGACGCGCCCAAGGCCATTGCTGGCGCTCTCTGGAAGTCTGTCTCTCAGACTTATCCTCAAGTACGTCTCATGCCAGCAACGCTTTGACGAGCCAACTAATCACGCCCGGAGCAGATCGTCAGCCTCTCGCTGGCAAATAACGATCTCGAGAATCTCCGTGATCTGTCGCCCTCCTTGTTGGTCCAATATCTGCCTCATCTCCATAATCTGTCGCTTGCCGACAACAAAATTGCGCGCACAAGTCCAATGAATCCCATAGGCAGCTCGAATCGTCATAGCGGCGGTCTCAAGCAACTAGAAGCGCTCGTCCTCACCGGCAATCCCATCACGAGCAATTATGCCGGACGTCAGAGAGACTATCAGAGGTCTGTTAGGACCGCTACCCCTCTACTGGAGCTGATACCCCAGCAGGGATGTCGCGAAGCTGTTCCCGGCGCTTACCTCGCTAGACATGCTGCCCATCGACAGAGGGAGCCTGCTCACCGAGAAGGAGACCCGCTTCCCCTATGGAATGCAGCCAGGCTTTGCAGACTCGGAAGGAGGCCGCTCCCTGGTGGCAGCCTTCCTCGCAAAGTCAGCCTACGCCCTCGCAACTAAATTTGAGGCTGATCTCCTGACTTGCAGATTCTTCGAAAGCCTGGACAAGTCCAGAGAGAATCTTCATGCAGCCTATGCACCATCGGCGTCATTCTCTTACGCGCTCAACAGTATGCCGCCGCAGCGTATGGTCCACGAGAAGCGTTCATTTAGCTCAGGCAACAAGGCGAAAGCATACCAGAACCGTCTCGACTTCCGGCGCTACATCACTATCAAGGACCGCAACGATGTCAAGGCTAGTGCACGTAATCTCAACCGAGCGACGACCCCCGTCGTTCCAACGCTCCTTGTCGGTCCAGACGACATTGTCGCGGCTCTCAAGGCGATGCCAGGAACATCACATCCTCTTGCACGCGCTGCGGAGTTCGTTTTTGACGTCTGGACCCAGCCTGATGCCCATGCGGAAGGCGAGGTGCTCTTCGTTACCGTGCACGGTATGTTTGAAGAAGGTTCGTCGAGCAGCTTGATCCTGGTGCTCGCTTACTTATTCCGACATAGCTGGCACATCGGCTCGCGTTTCTTTCGATCGCGCCTTTATCTTGGCGCCTGCAGCTCCCGACACCATGTAAGCAATCAGACCTGCCCGATCCTTTCGATGCTTACCCCAGTTGCAGCGCACACGCCGCAGGCTGGCCATGCTTGATCATCTCTGATCAGCTTACGCTTCGAGGACATTCGCATGCCTCCGCTTGGGAGCCTGGATGTCTGGCGATAGCGAACCTCGCTGCAGAAGCGCCGCCTGCTGCTATTGTAAGCCACACTCTTGGTTCTTTGCTTACGTGCTGATATCCGTGGACAGACGCCGCAGCAAGAGGCAATGGTTGCCGAGTTCTCGCGTCTCACGCGCCTCAAGTCACAATTCGCATTCGACTGCCTCGCCCTGAACGAATGGGATCCTACACGGTCCATGACGAACTTTGAGCAGCTTCGACCTACCATCCCGGCAGAGGCTTTCGACTGATAGGTCGTTAGAGAGGGGCACTGCATGCATGATTCGGACAACAAGATGTGTGATTCGTCTATCCTTTGCGACCGGTGAAAGATCTAAACTCCTTCTCCATCTCCTTTTGCACATTAGGCAGCACTGGCGCATGCTTGCGATACTCGAGAGTGAATTCGCCTTTTCCTTGCGTCATCCCGCGCAGCTGAGAGGCATAGCCAAACATATCGTTGAGCGAGACTTCTGCCTCAAGCGTGAATTCTTCGTCGCGCACTTCGCTGTCGAGGATCGTGCCTTTGCGTTGATTGATGCCTCCGATGACGTTGCCTGCATGCGATGGTCAGGCAATTCTGTAGCATTCGCATTGGGACCTACCTTGGAATTCTACTGGCGCCACCACCTCGACTTTCATGACAGGCTCTAGCACGACGCCATTGCTGCGTGCATATGCATCCCTGAAGGCTGCCTGACCTGCCATTCGGAAGGCCAACTCAGATGAATCGACCGGATGGAAAGCACCGTCCTCCAGGATAAACCGGCATCCCGTGATGGGATGGCCCGTCAAATTGCCTCGCTCCAGCGCATCTTTGAAGCCCTTCTCGACGGCAGGGATGTACGACGATGGAATGTTGCCGCCTGTGACACGAGACTCGAACGCGGTGTCCTTGCCAGTTGCTTCGTCCATCTCCATGGGCTCGATCTTGCCTATGACTTTGGCATACTGGCCAGCGCCGCCCGTCTGCTTTTTGTGAACATAGTTGAACTCGCTAGGTGAAGTCACGGTTTCACGGAAAGCGACGCGCGGCTTGCCAGTGATGCAGGGGACTTGATATTCCCTTTTCATCCGTTCGACGTAGATGTCTAGATGCAGTTCACCCATGCCAGATATGATGGTCTCCTGCGATTCGTTATCTACGTGTACTCGGAAGGTCGGGTCTTCCTTTTGAAAGCGATTAAGCGCGCGAGAGAAATTAGGCGTCTCCTGACCTTGCGGCCGGATAGCGAGAGAGATGACAGGCTCAGGCACGAACATAGACGTCATCGAGTAAGGTACGGATCCATCGGTGAAGGTATCACCTGACGAGCACTCGACGCCGAACATGGCACAGATTTCGCCTGCGCCGACGCTGTTGATGTCTTCCATTTCGTCCGAATGCATCCGCACTAGACGAGGCACTTTGACGCGTTTGCCCGTCCTGACGTTGACGATGACGCCGCCTTTTGCGAGAGAACCTTGGTAGACGCGCATGTAGGTAAGCTGACCGTAGCGGCCTTCCTCTAGCTTGAAAGCTAGTCCGACGAGCGGTGCTGTGCCGGTAGGAACGAGATCAAGCGGAGGAGCTGCTGGCTTGCTGTAATCGAGAGCAGTCGAAGAGACTTCAGAAGGGTTGGGCAGGTAGCTACAGACGCCATCAAGTAAAGGCTGCACGCCTTTGTTTGCCAGCGCCGAACCCATGAAGACAGGCGTGAATTTGCGAGCAATGGTGGCGCGCCGGATGCCCGCGGCTAGCTGTTCTGCTGATACTGGCTTCTCTTCCAAGAACAGCTCGGCTACCTCGTCGTCTACTTCAGCGACGTTCTCGATCAGCTCTGCACGCTTTTCTTCCGCCATCGTCTGTAATTCTGCCGGTATCTCAGCGCTCTCGACGATATCGATACTACTCAAGGCGGTCAGCGCATTTAGCCACTCTTGACAGCAGGACTTGCCCCTTCTCGCCTTCGTTACGGATGACTCTCATACGAACAATGTCAATGACACCCCCAAAGTCATTCTCTGCGCCGATCGGGATTTGAACGGCAGCAGCGGCGAGCTTGAGCTTTTGTCGTATCTGTGTCAGAACCCTCCAAGGATTGGCACCAGCACTGCCATACGGTGATCAGGCATGTTTGCAGAACTTGGGAAGAAAGGAGCGCACCGGTCCATCTTGTTGACAAAGGTGACACGAGGGACGTTGTAGCGGCGCATCTGCCTGTCGACGGTAATGGTTTGACTCTGTCGTGGAGGCAAAGATCAGAGAAGCTCTGGCAAAGGTCCAACAGACCAGACCAACCTGTACGCCAGAGACAGCACAAAGCACGAGCACTGCGCCATCAAGAACGCGTAACGCTCGCTCGACTTCTATGGTGAAATCGACGTGGCCTGATGCCGGATGTCAGGCTGAGCGCGACAGAGCTCAGAGGCTGCTGACCTGGAGTGTCGATGATGTTGATCTTGTAGTCATTCTGCGCTTGCTTGACCGGCGTCTCTCTCACAGACCAATCGCAGAATGTAGCAGCACTCTGGATGGTGATGCCCTTTTCTCTCTCGAGTTCCATGGAGTCCATCTTTGCGCCTACCGCGTCTCTCCCTCTGACTTCGTGGATGGCCTTGATGCGTCCGGTGTAGAAAAGCACCCGCTCGGTCAGGGTCGTCTTGCCTGAGTCGATATGGGCAGAGATGCCAACGTTGCGCATGGCAGACAGGCGTTTGATGTCGCTGCTATTGAGCGAGAAGACGTCGGTCGGCAGCTTGCCATCCTTGAGTGCGGCTGCAGATGGCGCTGCATGGGTCGCATAGCCTCTCCTCGATCTCGCTGCTCTCGTGATGAGGCATGCCGACGTCTGTGGCGGCGATGTCAGAGGTGTCGCTGCCCTTGCCGGAGTGCTACAGCGTCTCGCTGGCTGTGCGATGGGTCTGTAGGCTGCAGTCTGGCCTGAGGAGTGTCCGCAGGTGCATCTGAGCACTCGAGCTGTCCGTATCATCGACTGAGCCGGCTGTCGATGACTGTCACCAAATTATTTTGGCAGAGGCAAAAGCCAAAATCGCCATCAAGCCAGCAGCACCAGTCGGCGTGGTCTCGGTCCCTGACGGCGGCATGGAGGTCGAAGTGCGGCCGCTGCCCCCCGACAAGCCAGCGTCGAGGGAGCTGAGCAGCACCACTGACTTTGTGGCCGGCTGGCTCGGTGGTGCCCTCGGCATCCTCATCTGCAATCCACTCGAGGTCTACAAGATCAGACTGCAGACCTCAGTCCCTTCGTCGTCCCGCGTTGGCTCAGGCAGGCTACCGGCTTCGCTGCCTCACCAACAGAGCTTGACCTCGTCAGGCGAGATATCCTCACGGGTCTTGTTGAGTCAGAGCACGCCAATCGCTTCCGGTACCAGTGCGACGTTGACCGCAGCCCGAGCGTCCGTGAGACCGACACTGCGCGCACTGTGGGAGCAGGAAGGCTGGCGCTTCCTCACCGCCGGAGCTGCAGCGCCCATCCTCGGACTCGCATTCATAGACTCTGCATTTTTCGGCATATACGGCCGTGCGATGTCCCAATTGTCCCAAGATAGACAGGTCCGCCACGCTCGATCTGCTCGTGATGTCCCTTCGCTGATGACATGGCCATGCAAAGGATCCCGCAATGCTCAGTCGCGTCTTTGTCGCAGGCGCGACGGCAGGGGCATGTTGCGCCCTCTTGCAAACGCCCGTCGAAGTCGTCAAATGTGCAGCGCAAGCCGAGCCAAAGGTGCCCACTTCGCTTCAACGATCCGTTATTGAGCTGACATGGAAACGATCGCAAAGCCACCACCGGGGCGAACGGCACTCGGCACATTCGGCATTGCCAGGATGATCTTTGCGCGCGACGGACTGCGCGGCTTCTACGTGGGCGGCCTCGTGACAGGCGTCAGAGATTCCATCTCATCCGGCATCTTCTTCTGGGCATGTGAGCGTTGGCCTTGATGCACCGACATCGATGATCTGATGAGCTAGCCAGACTTTGCCATCCGGCGCACACTCAGAGGCGACAAGGCATTCGAGCCTTCGCCGACGTCGTCGGCGCAGGACTCGCCCGCCAGTCCGACCTCTCCAGCCGAGCTAGGCAGGATACTACTATCGGGCGCCATAGCGGGCACACTTGCTGCCGTCGTTCCCTATCCGTACGTCATCCCGTGATATCTGGCTACGAGCTAATTCTGAACGCTCCAGCCTGGATATCGTCAAAACGAGGCTACAGGTCGCGGGAGCACAGCCACACGCTCCAAATCAGGCCCCGAAGCTCTCGATAAGGCAAGTTGCCAATCAGATCTACCGCGAATCGCAGCAAGCCAGGTCGTCTGGCTACACTCACAACCGGACCTCATGGATGTTCAGACTAGCCAATCTACGCTATCCCACCAACGAACTCAATAGACAGCAGCTCTATGCGCGCATCACGGGTCTCAAGGGTCTCGCGCGAGGTCTCAAGCCGACGATGGTCAGCTCCGCCGCGGGGAGCGCGGTTACGATTGGCGTCTTCGAGGTCGCTTGTTACATGTTGTCTCAGCAGAATGTTGCTGTATAATACCATGCACCTAGACTTGGAGAGCGAGCCCGCCTGCGTGCCGGGACCAGCTCCGAGCATGCTGTGATCTGAGCCTCCTCGGGGTCCCTCCGCCTTCGGATCCAATTTGTACGCGAAGTCAAAAATTGTCAACTTGTCAATTATTGCGCTCGACAGACTCGTCAGGCTCCGATAAAGCAATGGCTCGTCGGGTGCGTGCTCCCCATATACTGTTACCATCTTGCTGAAGTCGAGGACAGCGCAAGACCAGGACACACCTGCTCAACGCGCCTCCTGCAGCGGTCAACGGCAAGAATGCGATACCAAAGTCTTTCGTCGTCGTCTCTGGGGAAGTGGGCTCTTCGGCGCAACAGCTCGTGAGAGACATTCGCAAGATACTCGAGCCCAACACTGCTTCCCGGCTAAAGGTGCATCATCATGCACGCGCTCTGTAGACGTGCTCATCAAGCTTGACAGGAGCGAAAAAGAAATCGACTACGAGATTTTATCGCCATGTCGGGACCTTTGGGTGTCAGCCATCTGATCGTCCTATCGCAGAAGCTCGACGATCTTGATATGCCAGAGACTGCGCTCGCTGGCTCGATCGCAAATGTCAATCTGCGCCTGTCACGCCTGCCGCGAGGTCCGACGCTGAGCTTCAAAGTCCTGCGATATGCCCTCATCCGGGACGTCCTCAACATGTCCCGAAGACCGCGCAGTCCAGGCGCAGAATATGCGACCGAGCCCATGGTGAGCATGTCTCCTCTGGCAGTCGCATATGCTTACATGACATCTCCCAGCTTATCCTGAACAATTTTGGAGGAGAAGACAAGCATCTCCAGCTGATGACGACCATGTTTCAAAATCTCTTCCCGCCAATACAAGTCCATACTGTGAGTCTGCTGCTAGTCCCACTTTCAATATGCTCACTGGGTGATCAGATGCATCTGACACAAGCCCGACGCGTCCTCTTGCTGTCTTACAATGCTACCACCCGAACTATCGAGCTTCGCCACTATCTCATCACTGTCAGGCCGTTAGGTATCTCTCGTCCGATTCGCAAGATCGTGCAAGGCGCAGCAGCGCATAACAGGATGCGAGCGAGCTCTGTCGCGTCGGATAACCTTACCGGCCTCAATCGGCCGCGCAGAGTCGTCAGCCTCGCCAGCGCACACGATATATCGGACTATGTACTTCAGCGAGCAGGTCTCAGCGAGAGTCCTGTTCGCGAGGGCACGCCTTCGTCCGTAGGCACAGGCGGGTTCGATGCAGCCATCTCTTCTGCCTCCGAAGCGTCATCAGACGAGGAGGATCCCGACTCAAAGGCGGTCTCTCTGCCACAAGACTATGTCGGGCGAGGTAACCGTCGCAGCGAGAAGCGGGCTATCAAGCTCACCGAACTCGGACCAAGGCTCGAGCTGGGCTTGACCAAAATCGAAGAGGGCGTCACGGGCGCTGGCAGCAAAGGCGAGGCAGGCAGCGTACTCTTTCACGAGCTGGGTAGGTCGCGCCATACTGTAACAAGATGCTAATGATGGCTGACGATGACACTATACAGTCCACAAGACCAAGAAGGAGGCAGCAGACATTGCTCGTTCGCTTGCCGAACGCCGGAAGCTGCGAACGGAGCGGCGCACAGAGCAAGAAGCCAACGTTGCCCGCAAGAGGGCTGCACAAGCAGAGCTCAAGGCGGACAAGAGAAAGGCAAAGAATGGCGACACAGCCGAACAGAACGATGCCGGCGCAGATGGCGCGGACGTTAGCGAAAGCGAAGACGAACAGGAGCTTGTCGATGGCGCGGCGGATCAAGTAGAGGAAGAGAACGAGTTCGCTTATGAGGATCAATTCGACCTGGCTGCGCTCGGCGATGATCGATCAGACGAGGAAGACCTCTTCGACGTTCCCGACGAGGAGGAGCCCGTACCGGACAGTGGTGCGGAACAGCCAGGCGGGGAGCCCTACGATGCTCGTCAGACGAAGAGGACAAAAGCTTAGCCAAACTAGTGTTGTTGTCGCGAATCTATGGTCGTCCTGCAGACAAAGGCTGTACAACATGCGGCTCAATTTCATTTGGGTCAAGCAGTACGATAGATGAGATGTAGTCCCGAATCGGTTGAGACAATCTTGCTCGTCATCTCGCCTGGCTGGAGAGCAAAGGCGGCGTCTTCGAACGGCTTCTGCATCGCGCCCCTGCCGAAGCTGCCGAGCGCGCCAGCCTGAGCGTGAGAGGAGCAATCCGAATGCACGAGGGCAAGCTGTTCGAACAAGGCCCGGTCTGGCTTGGGGTTGGGTACACTCGCGCCTTCGTCAGAGGGACCGGTCGAGCCAGGCACGAGTTCACGGTAGTGCCCTGCAAGAATCTCGTAGGCTTCTTCGGTGGTGCGCGTCACGTGTGACTGCTCGAAACTGTCAGCGTCCGCTCACTGGAGCACAAAATTGTGGAGACTGCGCTTGCCTCTTTCCACGAAGACGGTCTGCGCGAGCCGCGGTGCTTGATGAGCAGATGACTCGCGCTGATCTTCTCAGACGACTGCTTCCGAGTCCGAGCGATGAGCGCACACCAAAGCTGAGACCATGCTTGCGCGTACTGAAGGGACCTTTGGCGCTGGCTTCCCGCCCGTGAGCAGCTCGGCACCAGGCAGACTTGCGATCTGTTCCCTGGATAGCTGAGGAGGAGCTTCCCAAAGGGACTCGTTCGTCACGCTCGAGCGAAAGTAGGGTCGCTGGTGCGTTCGAGAGAAGTAGACACCCCATTCCTTGGAAGGGTCTGCCATCCCCTTCAGGCGAGCGTGGGCGTTGTACGTGTTCGGTCGAAGCTTGAGTTTTATTTCGACCCGCTTCGGGCAAACGCGATGAAAAGAGGGGGACAGCACCCAACACGCGCACACTGGAACTGCAGCAGTCCAGACTGGCAGTCTGACTGGGGAAGTAATCCGTCTTGCAAGACTCGGGACTGCCCACAGAGGACAGAGCTCGGCCACGGCTGCCAATCGTTCATCGATCATGCTGTGTTTCGTCGCCATCAGCCCTCGCGGGAAAGCCTAAAGGCGGCGATCCGGAATCGCGACGGCAGTCAGAGCGACTCAGATTGCCTACAACACCTTCCCTCTGGTATCACTGCAACAGCCTCCCCTTGACGGTCAGGTTGAGGCGCAAAGATGAGCAAGACCCATCAACAGTGGAGCAAGGTTGCTTCCTCTATCGGCTTTAGGCCCACGCCCGCGTCTGGATCCTCTCTGCTCGCCGTCGTCAAGACATGGTCGCCTCAGACGCCCACATCTGGCTCTCTACCGAGCAATCAGGCGTACCTTGCGCTGTCGAGCTCAGGTCTGTCAGATCTCTCGTTGTCGGCCTTTTCGACGGAAGCGGCTCCCAATAGCTACATTCACCCAGAGTCAGCCGATCAGACGAGAACGACTTCTGTTGGAGGGCGCTCGCTCGACTTCTTCGATTCGGCTGCTCCTCTTGAGGGCAGTGGATCTGCAAGCGTCCATGCATCGGTATCGAGATCGCGGAGACGTCATGCCAGCCCTTCACGGCGGCAGGTTCCAGGAGTCAACCGCACCAGCGGTCTCTCGAGCCTTTTGAGTTATGTAAGACCAGCTAGCGTGTCTCTGCCGGTCTGCGCATTTTTTGATGGACAGACCGAGTCAAGTCACTCCTACACCACCTTGCCGCCCTCCGCGCGGTTTGCCGCCGGCACACATTCGCAGAGCAAAGCTCTTCCAAACCAATTGCTTCAAGTCTCATATTCTTCAGCTTCAGCGTCCTTGCAGGCGCCTTATTCACCCGCCGGTCCCGCATCATCATTGCACGACAGCGGTCTAGATGGCGGCGCCAGAAGGACCGGACGGGGGGTAGACTATAGTTCCGGCCCAAGCTACTTATCTGGCGTCTTCTCTGGCGCAGGTCTGTTGCCCAGCAAGCGATCATATATCTTCTCGCACGGCGCCTACGGCATACCCAAACACGGACATCAGCAAGCAGGCACAGGCGGCTCAGGGAGGGGTCCGCGAATTAGTCACCCTCTTTACCCGAATACGTCCCAGGGTGCCGCTGGCGAGCTGAAATCGCAGCGCGATCGAGCCTACACCTCGCCTACTAAGACGGCAAGAGAGGATGTCGGGCTCAGCGTGCAGGTGGGCGAAGACGCCTACTTTCTCCGCACGGATTCGCTCGGTGTCGCCGACGGCGTTGGCGGTTGGTCTGGTCACAAGGGGGCAGATCCTGCACTTTTCTCGCGCAAGCTCATGCATCGTGAGCTTGATGCTCTCTATAAGCGAAACACTTGAAGCTAACTTTGCTATCCCAGACTGCTCATCCGAGATGGCACGATATGATGATATTGAGGATGAGATGTTTTTGCAGTATTACGACGTCGATCCCGTGCAAGTGCTTCATCGTGCCTCCGAGAGCTGTCTATCCGAAGCGAGAGAGGAAGGAATTATAGGAAGCTCGACCGCTCTGCTCGCTATCCTGCGCAATGACGAACTGCGCCTCGCCAACGTGGGCGACTGCTGCTGCTCGTAGGCTACCTCGAATCGTGCGCCTAGCACTAGCTGACGAGCCTCACAGGATTATAAGAGGCCAGGATTACATCTTCCGGTCAGAGGAGCAGCAACACTCGTTCAATTTTCCGGTACAGATTGGCACAAACTCGAAAGATACGCCCCTCAAAGACGCGCAATCGTTCACAGTCAAGGTGCAAAAGAACGATGTACGGTCTTCCGGAAAGCCGAAAGTGCCGCTGACAGGGAGCGCAGATTGTCATACTATCGTCGGACGGTCTGGTCGATAATCTGTTCGACGAAGATATTCTCGAAGAGGTCCTCCGCTTCGCGCACTATGCTCCTGCTGCACCCACGCCAACAGAAGTGCCTCGGCATGGCAATGAAGCAAAAAGCGCACAACTCAATCTGCTCAGATTTTCGCCTCAGGCAGTCAGCGAGGCGCTATGCAGTCGTGCAAAGGCAGTCAGCGAGGACCAGAGAGCGGTCAGCTCGCCCTTCCAACAGCGCGCAATGGAAGAGGGCATTCACTATGTGCGCTAGTCCTTGATATGCGAACGAGAGCTGACTGTCTCCTCTGATACAGGTCGGAGGGAAAAATGACGACATTAGTGTACTTGTCGCTGTCGTGGGTGACTCGGAAGACAGTGCAGTATGTTAGTATTGCTCGCAAGATTGATCAATTGACTCGAGCAAGCAGGACCGCAGATGATCGAATCGTATGCTTCGAAGTATGTCAATATGTTGTATTGGATTTGCTTGACTTGCCAGCATTACCCAAGCGTGTGCGATGGACACCTCATTTGCAGGCCAGCGTGATCGCCCTGCATGGCAGACCGGCCTGGTTGGCTTCATCGCATAAAAGATTGTAGCTGCAGTGACACACTGGGTAGCGATGCCTCGTTGAGATGGCCAAGGCAGGTCTTAGCAAGAAGGGCGAGCGTCTGCGTTCCCAATGAAACGAAAAAGGCTCAGAAGTGGGGCAAAAGGTTAGGACACCTTGTGACAGGTCGAAGAGATTGCTAACTATCCTAAAGGATAGAGAGACGGTTTGGTTTAGTTTGCAATAAGCAGTTCAGCGAGACTCGGTGGTGACCTCATCGTCGTCGCTAATGCCCGAGCATAAGAATGTTATGAATTTGAGATTTACACTTATAAAGGCGCCCTTCTCTTGCGGACAAAACTTTGTCGCGCGATAATAACAGTCTGCGACCACTTCGGAACGCCTCGCTAGGTCATGGCCGCCCTTATCAGCATCTTCAGCGCTCACCCGTAGAAAGATTGGACACTGTATCAAGTCAATGCAAGGGAACGTCACATTTGGTGTTAAGTAACGACAACAACAAGCTATATAACGACGTTCGCAACTTCCTTTCATGTAGCCCGCTCGAGCGGCTTTGGCCAGGCGCGCTCGACGTCCGTCACCAGCGAATCCGACATGACTTCGAGGCGCATCCAATCTGCCTCTTCTTCGAGCATCTTATTCAGAGAATATCCGCAGATGCAGGTATTCTTCATTATATTCTGCACATCGTCGGTCGTTGTGATGCTGCCTTTCCGAGGATCTTTGGCTGCATAGACTGGCAGTACGAGCGATTCGAGCATGCAGCAGCAGCTCGCAATCGAGATCGCCTTCTTGATCTTGAGCACTCTTGGCTTGTTCTGTGCGTTCAGATATCGCACCTCGATGGCCAACTCGTGCGTGATTCTTATCGGAGTCTGTGTACCAGGCTGGGTGCTCGGTCGCAAGAGATTGTCATTTGGTATCCTCGAGACATGCTTGATCGAATACTCTTCGCTGGCGTCGAGATCTGCAAGGTGTGGACCAATGGAAGCATTGCGAGCTGCCCGCTTAAGCTCTCGGCCGCGCCGTGCATTGGCGCTGAGACTCGGACCTCCGTTTGCAAGATATTCGTGCGTTGGCGACGAGGGACGCGTCGCGTGTGGCGAGACACCGCGACTGCCAGCGGGCGAGGCCGAGGCTCGGCGATGCTGGGAGACGCTACGATTCCGGTTGCGAGCAGCTTCTGCAAGCTCGGTAGCAAAGCGCTCTGCCGTGTCGTCCTCGTCGTCATAGCCGTTCAGTGCAAGGGCAGAGGGCACTCGACGGGGCAGGTCGGGTACAGGCACTGTCGTGGGAGAGGCATCGGACTGGGCGTGTTCTGAGACCCCGTCAAGCCTGATGAGCGGCCGCCGGATAGTAGCAGGATGTAGTATTTTGTTTGCTGGCGGTGCCGGCGCTCCAAACACAAAGTAGCGCAAAGGCGTCAACTCGAAAGCTTGGTCGATATAAGCCGACACAGACATCAGGGTGACATCGGTCGGGGGCGAAGGTAGCGACAGTGAGAATAGCACGAGCCCAGATATTGTCAGATGCTCCGCCGTGACAGCGATATTGTACGGGCCCAACTCGTCTGTGTACTCTTCAATATTAAGCGTCAGGCCGGGCGGCGCATCTGTTGGACCGGCTGGATTGCTGATCATCTGACAGTAACGCTCCGCAGTGAGATCGGAGCCGAGCGCGCCCATGCTTCGGGCATTGACTGTGACTTTTGAGATGATCTTGCCATGTCGACACCGCTCATGGCAAGGTACGCTCGCAGGCACGACGAACGTATAGGCAAAGACATGCGTGCCCTTGTCGAGCGCACCTGGGGTGATGACGAGCTTCTGCTGCCAGAGAATGGCACGGTCATGCGGTCTGTCGGGTACGTACAAGTCGGCCGTGATGATGAGTTTGACTTCGAGACCGTCCTTGAGGTCTCTGCTCTTTGGCAGCGTCAAAGTGATCTCGCCCTGCAGTATCGTGTCTTCTGAAGGCTCTGTGTGTCTAGCTATCGGATCTGTGCTGCGTTGTGAGCTCTCATGTGGAGGCTCTATGTGAAACGTACCTGTCGGATGCAAAAACAGCATGGGCGGGTTGATGGCCAGCTTGAGCTTGGGCACATCGAACAGCATCTCCGCAAGCTTAGCAGTTGCGCGAGCTTGCAAGCTGCTAGTTCTTACTTGGTCAAGCGCAAAGCTCGACCTCCGTCTGAACGGTCTCTCAAAGGCTTGCTGACAGCTAAGCATCAGCGTCACTCTTCTTCTGCGTAGATAGGTCAGTGCTCACGCAGATCGACTTCTTATCCCTGTGTCCGCCTTGCGCTGGCCTCTGATGACTCGGCGAGCATGACTAAGCGATCGAGCCCCCCCCTTGATTTGTGACTCGCCGAGACGCGAAAGCTTTCGAGTCACGCTGCCACGTGCACGCTTTGCTTGGCCTCGAGTCACGCAAAATGTGCAGTAGAATCTTGAACGTGGTGCATTAGAGAATAATGGTACAGGACAAAGAAGTTTGCGACATATACAGAGCACTGTTCAAGTTCGTCTATACGCCGAATGAGATGCGGAGATTCCATCGAAATTGAATGATTTAGACAATATTGCGTTCCTTGTCCCATGCTTGCTTCTGAGCATCATGCTCGTGGCCCGGTCCTGTCATGGCACTCTGTGAGACATTGCTTTCCTCAGCTTCGCCGCCTGATCGTGCTGCGCCCGTGCCGGGAGCGGCACCGCCTGCAGCTGTTTTCTCGCCTTCACCGTCGATCTGGGTGCCACTTGAATCGTCGCTGTCACCCTCTGGATTGTAATTGCCCTCGAGGTCTCGGTTGACGTAAGCAAAGTCATAGCAGAATTCGTTGCACTGATCCTCGTCCATGCCGATGATCTCTGCGTCTTCCGATGCGCGGAAGTGCATACCCGGGATGAGATTGATGACAAACATGACGAGGAAGGTACCAATAGCGGTCCAGCCAAAGGCGACAAAGATCCAGTAGATCTGCTTGTAGAGCTGCTTGTAATTCTGATCGAGCCAACCGCCTTCGATTTGCAAGTAGCCATCGTTGGCGGCGACGCTGGCTTGAGCGAACAGACCGGTCAGGAAGAGACCAACGGCTCCAGCGACTGCGTGGACCGCGAAGATATCGAGAGCATCGTCGAACTTGAATTTGGCCTTCAAGCTCGTAAGCATGTTGGAGATAGCGGCCGCGATCACGCCGATGAGTAGCGAAGCGGGCGCACCAACGAAGCCTGCAGCTGGGGTGATGGCGACCAGGCCCGAAATAGCACCCGTGCAGAATCCGATGACGCTGAGCTTCTTCTCGAGACGGTAGTCCATGAGCATCCAGATCAGACCGCCGCCCGCACCTGCCAGGTTGGTGTTGAAAATGGCGAGAGATGCCTTGAGGTTGGCAGCAAAGGTCGAGCCACCGTTGAAACCGAGCCAGCCGACCCAAAGGAAGACCGTGCCGAGCACGACATGAGAAGTCGAATGGGGACGGAAGGCAAGTCTTGGCGTGCCAAAGCCTCTGCGTTGGCCTAGGAAGAGCGAGTAGACCAGGCCGGTCGTGCCTGAGCAGATTTCGACAGGACCACCGCCAGCGTAATCTAGCACGCCAGCTTTGTAGGCCCAGCCCATGGGCGACCAGATCTGACGCGCGATTGGGCAATAGACGACGGTCGACCAGCAGAAGACGAAGAGAGCCACAGGCGCGATTCTGCCTCTTTCGGCAGCTGCGCCAATTGCAATCGCAGGCACGAGTGCCGCAAACTGTAGTTGGTAAAGGCAATATGTGATCTGCAAGCTCAGTCAGCACGAGTGCGGCGCACGAGCGGGCGCCACAAGCTGACCTGAGGAATCTTGTTATTCGCCTGGGCAACAGGCTGTTCGAGGACATTTTGGAGACCAAAGAAATGCAAGCTGCCAAACACTGGGCCGCTCGAGGTTGAGAATGCAAGCGAATAGCCCCAGAAGAACCACTGAAAGGCCATCGTGGCTGTACAGAGCAAAGTGACGAGAAGCATCGAAAGCGCGTTCTTCCGCCTGACAAGGCCCGAATAGAGGTAGCCGAGTCCAGGAATCATGATCCAGACGAGTGCAGTGCAAGTGAGGACCCAGGCGATGTCACCTGGCGAAAAGGCGGCGATCGTACCATCGGCCTGTGTGGTGATGAGGTCCGTTCCGTTGGAGGTCAGGAAGGTCGCCTGGTCGGCCGTAGTGACCTGTGGTGGAGTGGAGATGACGCCATAAGTGATGTTGACCATCTCTGCGAGTCTGTCGGAGTGGCTCGGAACGGTCTTGGCAGATTTTCGCTAGATGAGCTTTTGAGGGCTGCTACCGCTCTACGCGGAACCCGACCGGCTGTCAGTCAGGCAGAGCGATGCTGGCTACCTGATCCGGTGTGGGTACTACTAGCCAAGACAGCGCTATGCGGCCAAGAGATGCGCAATCTTTGTCTACTTGAGTTTCAATTGACGGGCGGCGGGGCGGAAGCGGAGGTGACCGAGGTACCGAGGGCAAAGCTGAAACGCCGAAGAAGGCTGCTCTGGCCTCAAGGCGCTAATGGAGCAACGCTTCTCAGCGTCCTGAGCGAGGGTGAGCTGCTGCCGTGAATGGGCTCTGCAGTCAGTATGATATGCTTGGACTGGTGCCCAACGACGTCACACCTCCCCGCGCGCTATCATTGCCGTTCAAGGAATTCACGATAAGCCAATTGCTTGTCGATCCAACGTGGCTACGCTCGATTGTTACTCAAAGGCCACGTGGGGCTCCTTGCTCGTGTGAGCGGACAAGCATCGAGCGGGATCATGCCAAGCCTTCAGGAGATCCAGAAGTAGATGAAGTATCTTTGTTAGCCGTCGAATACGATGATGTTACATTGCTACGCTGCAATGCATGCTCTTTTTTTTCGGCTTCGGCAGGGTACGCACTAGAGTACGCTTGAGCATCATTGAGACAAGTCGACCAGGCCTCGTCCGAACGTCTGCGTGTCGGTGAGCGCAATGTCCTTGCTCACGTTGGGCTTGGCCTGGGCGACGATGAGGTAGGTCGCACTCAGGAGAAGTATGATGGCGCCCTCGCCAGTGGCAGTGGCATAAGATTGATCGAGGTCGGCATCCTCGACAGTGAACTTGGTACCATCGATAGAGAAGCTCCCCTTGGACGAGGCACTCTGACCCGACCTCTCGACCTCTAGCTTGTTGGCGAGCACGATGTCGATCAAGCTCTGAGCGAGCTCTGCGTCTGTGGTCTACACGCCTTGCAAGGTCAGCAACGTCCACAGATTCGAGGCAAGACTGCCTGCCTGGCTGCACTCACACTGAAGCCGGGCTTTGTGTTTGCAACGAGCTGGCCGTCCTGCTTGTCGAAGGCGCAGGCGCGTGTAAAGCGACTGTTGGAAGTCATCAGTCGCTCTTCTATCAGCTTTTCGATGTCATAGTTGCTGCCCATCGACTCTCGGGCCGCTTGACTGCAGTCGAGGCCGCGTCAGGATGCTCGCAAAGGCCCTCAACCGGAAAGAGCTCACGGGACAAAGTCATTGTTGTCTGCCTTCCGCGACTGTGTTGCCGTGCCCGTTGCTGCCATGGCTGTGTAGTGCTCCTGCCTGCTTGCTGCTGTGGCTGTTCTTCGGCGACGTGACACGCAGATCGATCTCCTCCGAGATCGCTGACATCATCGATGAGCGCGTCTTCTTCTCCTAGGAGCCCACGCGTGTCGCTTTGCTAGCCGGCTAATTCGGCTGCGCGACCCGTCTTTATAGCTTCATTCGTCATGAAGAGCCGCATCGGCCTCATCCAGCGAGTGGCCAAGCATGCTGCCCACAGTGCGCACAGACAAGCTGTTGTCGACGTCCAGCGCGGATTGACCAAGACTTACAAGGACCTCCTCGACGATTCTGTCTTGTTGGCCCGCCGCATGCAATCCAAGCACGGCCATGGTGGTCTTGCTGAAGCGCGAGTGATCAGCCTGCTCAGTCCCGGCTACCCTTGGGTCATCACCGCGCTTGCGACCTACCTCGCAGGCGGTGTCCATGTGCCACTGCTCCACACCAATCCTGCAGCTGAATGGGCCTATAATGTGAAGGACACTGGTGCGAGCATGATATGCCTGGACGGCCAGGATGGCGATCAGGTCGAAAAGGCAAGCAAGCTCATCAGCGAGCACGAGTGCGTCCTCCACCCCGATTCTCACATTCACGCTCAAGAACGAGAGCAGCGTCGAAGCTGGACAGCTGTTCAAGATCAATGAAGCAGGTCCCTCGGATGACCTACCCGAATTGACCGATGTCGCGCCGGATGCGCGGGCTTTCATATTGTATACGTCCGGCACGACGTGAGCGAGTACTACGGCGAGTGAAGCTCCTGCTCAAGGAAAGCCACAGAGGCAAGCCAAAGGGTGTCGTCTTTTCGCACGAACAGATTGCGTCTCACCTCGAGGCAATGGAAGAAGCATGGCAATGGTCGTCAAAAGTCGATGAGCTGTCGATATCGCGAGCCTCTGAACTGATGAACCGGGCAGGACAAGATACTACACTGCCTGCCACTTCACCACGCACACGGAATCGAAAACGCCCTCCTTACCGCACTTTGGGCAGGCGCAACCGTAGAAATCATGCCTCGCTTCGATCCTCAGGCGGTATGGCTTCCACGCGCATTCGAGAGCCTGTATTCATTGAGGGATGCCAACACAGATCCTTGACCGGTGGCAAGATCAACGACGGGACCTGACTCTTTTCATGGCCGTGCCGACCATATATTGTGAGTCTGCGATGTCATCCCGGGTCTGGGCTAACATATCACTCAGCTCGTCTGCTTCAGACTGCGGCAAAGGCAACGGACCAGCAGCGAAAGGATCTGCGCGCTGCATGTGACCAATTCAGGCTTCAGATATCAGGCTCTGCGCCTCTGCCTACGACAACAAAGCAACGATGGAAAGAGTTTAGCGGCTGTACACTGCTCGAACGGTACGGCATGAGCGAGACATCAATGATTCTGTCATGCGGCATCGACATCGCCACTCGCATTGACGTAAGCCACGAACGCTTGGCTCAGTGTGAGCTCAGATGGGCTCTCAGGGACACGTTGGGCACCCTATGCCCCGCCAGCAAGTCAGACTCTGGAATGAAGATCAGCAACAGGACGTCACAGATCGACTCGACACCCCTGGTGAGATCCAAATCGCCGGAGCTTCTGTTTTCAAAGAGTACTGGCAGAGGCCGGAAGCTACCGCAAAAGAGTTCACTTCAGACGGCTGGTTCAAGACGGGCGATCTAGCACAACGCTCGAGCCAATTTGATGGCTCTTACAGGATCCTCGGCCGCAACAGTACGGACATCATCAAGTCTGGAGGGGAGAAGATCAGTGCTCTGGAAGTAGAACGTGCTCTGCTCGATCTGAAGTACGTCAAGGATGCCGCAGTCGTGGCAGTGCCGGACGACAAGTGGGGCGAGGTTGTGGGCGCGGTGCTGGTGTTGACAGCGTCGAGCCAGTCCATCGATATCAAGTCTCTGAGGCAAGATTTGCGCCAAACTGTAGGTCATTTTCGATTCAGTACATAAGCCTGACTGATGTGCTGCTCAGCTGGCTGCATACAAGCTGCCCCAGAGAATTAAGATCTACGACGAGATTCCACGCAATGCAATGGGTAAAGTGCAAAAGAAGCCGCTTTCACGCACTGCTTTCCCGCCAAGCAGTCAGACAGCAAAGCTATGACAGGATGCTGCTGCAAATAGAGTGTACAACATATCACCGAAGCAGAACGACAACAGTCACTCATGCCGGGTCTGGTTTGCTCGCCTGAGGTGGTGGACAGCAGCTTCCGTCCGCACAGTCAGCCGACACGCACTGCACGTAGCATGAATCCTGGCCAAGATTGCATCAGCATAGAAGACCTCTTATGCACAGCAACTCACGTCGACTGCTTCGACTTCGCTCAGGGTTGCTAGCTGGCCGACGGTTGGCTTTGTGGGCCTTATCCTCTGCTCGCCTATTATTTCGGGCTGTATCGTGCTCGAGTGGATGCCATATGAGTGCAGCACGGTCCGAATTCGGTCACTGATCTCGACATAGTCTGTCTTCGAAGGGACAAGGACGTGTACGGATGCCACAAGTACAGATTCTGACAGAGACCAGATGTGGAGCTCGTGAACAGACACGACGCCCTGTACTTCCATGATGGCATCTCGCACGCGATCGACGGGCACTGTGCTTGGTGTCCCTTGCAGGAGTATGAATGACGCCGACTTGACTGTGAACGCAGCTAGGTCAGCCTCGTCTACACAGCAGGCGCAGGACGCTTACCCAGAGGTAAAGCGCTCGCAAAGATGATGCAGGTGATCAGGAGGGATATGGCAGGGTCAAAGTAAAAGCGGTATTGCCATGTAGACAGCCAGATGACGAGCCCGGCTACAATGACCCCAACATTGCCGAGGGCATCGCCGAGGACGTGAAGGAAGACACCACGCATATTCATATTGCCATGAGAATGTCCTGTACTCCCTGCTGGTTTTGGCCCATGTTGGTGTCCATGATCCTCCTCATCATCTGCATCTCCTCCGTTCTCGTGAACATGCGGAGAGCTGTGATCGTGATCGTGCCCGTGAGCGTGTCCATTGGACTTTGTGCGAGAGGGCAGGAATGGCGCGCGCTCCGATGAGTGTTCGTCCAGAGATTTTGAGCTTATGCTCGATCGCTTTGGCTTGTTCGGTGTATTGATAGCGCCGTAGCCGGCGGAAGGCCCTGTCTGGGAAGAGACGGAGCTGCCATATCGATGACCCTGTGCCCGGCGAACGACATTGGCTCTCGCTTCTGCAGGGTGGACGAACAGCTCGTCGTATTCGCTCTCAATGTCGTCCTGCTCATCACGCGAGCTCGAAGAGATCGAGATGGCTCTGGATCTCCTGTTGGTCATGCGACCTTCCTCGGCGATGTTTGACGCGTCCAAGGCATTGGCATGCGTCTCTGTCTGATCGGACGGACTATGGGTGTGACCGCCATGGCCACCATGCCCATGCTCTGCGCTGGATCAGCGACGTCCCAGTATCATGCTTTTTGTGAAATCAGCCTACCGTGGAAGAGGAAGAGGCCGACGACGTTGCTGAGCAGGCCGAGCGAGCCGACGATGACGACGAGCTTGGGCGAGCCGACCTCTGTTAAGCGAGCAAAATGATGAGCGACTCGGCGTCTCGAGAGTACAGACGTACCTGTGGCGTTAAAGAATCGCTCGATGGCTTCCATAAAGATGGAGAAGCAGAGAGCGAGCAGGAATACGCCGTTGATGAGAGCGCCCAAGATCTCCGCGCGCTGCCAGCCATAGGTGTACTTCGAGTCGATATCTGCCGCTGATCGTTGTGCGAGCTTGATCGCGTAGAGGGCTACGATGAGCGAGCAGACTGTGACGTCGAGCCTGAGTCAGCAAAGCAGCGAGGGAGACGCCAGGAGTAGTGCCGCTTGCCATCATTGAGCATCTGCAGATCCCGACAAGTCAGCGCCGTCGACGAGATTGATCACCAGAGGGCTCACATGAAAGCTGTCTGCCACAAGGGCGAGCGATCCGACCGCATAGCCCGTGATGAGCTCAACTAAGAGAAAGACCGTGTCGATGGCCAAGAGAATCTGCGCATGTCAGCCAAGTGGTCAGTCACCGGATGGTCGGGTCACTCGGCAGCACGCTTGCCTTGATCCTCGTCGTTCGACCCGCCATTCTGACTGTGCTCTCTGGCCTCTCAAAGCCTGCGACCGCTGAGCGAGCCAGGCACCTTTGGACTTTTGCCTCCGCCGCCGCCGCGTCACGTCTTGTCACTCGGAGTCCAACGTAGTACGTCGACTGCTCCGACCTCGTGCCGCTCAAATATGTCTGGCAAGCCCGTGACAGCAGCATCGTCATGTCGTCGCTTACTCTGTTGGTCCCCTCAGCGGACGACGGACATGTCAGAGTGACCTACGAGGAGATTCACCTTATCATTGGCAAGACGGCAGCAAAGATAAGAGATGAATTCACTCCTGATATGATGATTGCCATTGGTGCGCCTGGCTCGCATCATTGCTCCTGTACTTATCCTCTGTTCCGCAGGTGGAGGGTCAGTCATCTCGCTCTCTTGACTTGGCTTTCTCACGCGACGGTCGACACCTACAGCGGCTTCTTCCCCGCTCGTGTCCTCGTCAGTCAGCCCCTGGCCTTGCGTCGGTGCCAAACCTCACTCGTGTTGACTGCAGCGCTCCTTCCTCAAAGATTCCAAAAAGCGCAACATTCCTATACAGGTAGACCATCTGGTCGCTAGCTGGTTTCTGCGCGTGCGGTAAAACTCGCGCCCAGGCTATCGGTCTCTCGCTCTATGAGGAGCTTGGCGCGCTTGATGGCTCACTCAACGGTCCGTCGACGACCGAGGAAAAGCTTGGCAAAGAAGTCGTCCGGACCCAGTGGTTGGATCACTCCACCCTTGGCGCGCGTCCACTCATCGGTCGCAAGATCCTCATCGTTGTCCGTGTACCGAATCCGCTCCATCTTCCTGAAGCGCTCATGTACTGCCATGCAGGACGAAGTAGACGACTCGCGCACGTATGTCATCGCTCTGCCAGGTCTGTGCTGCCCGACTGAACGGAACTTTCAGAACACTGGGCTACGCAGTCACCGAGCTCCAAAAGGACGTTGAGCATCAGCTAGCCTTGCTACCGCCTGAGCGTCGCTCAGCCGTCAGGCCGACAGAGTTTGCCGTTTTCGTTGGTGCGCGCAACTTCACGCTCACCCTGTGCGAGATGGCCGTTGATGTGCCCTACAGTACACAACAAGCTCAAGGAAAAGCTCGGTAGCATCCCCGGGCATATCAAATACTTCTCAGGTCACATCAGGCTCTGACTATGGCTGACTTGATGAACTGACGCCGTCACAGGCGAGGACATAGAGGATGCATGGGTGGATGTGAGCCCCTCAGATTCAGCTCGTCTGCGAGCTGACAAGATCGTCACAGTACCCCTGGGAACAGACAGGCAAGCAGTGTATACGCTCCAACAACCTGACTGACCTCGTTGACAGATATTGTCCTGCACAACAAGCTTGCTCAGGAAGCCAGGGCACGGACAAATTGATGTTTCGTGGACATTCGCGCCAAGCATGCATTCCTTTCGACGAGTCTTAGATGACAACGCTGAGCATGTCACCCGAAGAACCCTGTATTGGCTGGCCCATTGGCCTTTCGTCCGCGCTGCGTTCAACCGTGCCGGGCACAGCAGATCCAGCTTGTGCTTTGCCGTAACCATCGTAATAGTTTGGACTGCATGCGACCGGATCAGCTACCCATTCGATGGGATGGAAGATAGGGACGGACTTGCGATACGCATGGTCCGTCCTGGGCACAGTCACAGGCGAAGTAGGCTGAGGGTTCGCCTGTCCTGTACTTGTCGCTGCTGACTTGATGCTGAGCATGTGCGAGATGGCCGGTCTATGCTCGTGCTGATGCCTCAGTGGCGGCAGATTATCGAGATGAATCAGAGGCTCCGGTTGCGCGGAGCGAGACCTTGACTTGTACACGCGAGAGATCTCATCGCCAACGCTTTTCGGTCTGAAAGGCGGGATAGGTTGTATGTCTGCCAGCTTTAACGGGCTGTGACTAGCCTGTTCATAATCTTTGGACTTTGCAAGCATTTGCGACACCTGTCCTATAGCGGTCGGCTTGGTGATAGGAGGAGCCGTCTCTTGTAGAGAGTGATCGCGTTTGTGGAGAGGACTATCGCTCGGCGGCTCAATCCGTCGCATCGCTCGGCGATGACCAGTACTTGTGGACGCAGCCTCGTCCAAGAAGCTCGTGTCGGCGTCCCCGTGCAGCGGCGCAGGCGCGTAGCGGCTTTTCTGACGATTGCGATTGCGTCGCTCGCGCTCGGCATCAGTGGCACGCGATGCGGCAGCATTGAGATCATTGATGGGAAGACCTTGTTGAAGACGGGGTAGCAGATCACTTTGGTAATCATTGAAGATGGCCGGCCTTGCAATCGGGGATGGCATGAGCAGTTCTCGTGACGTCATATGCTCGAGATCCGTCATGACATCGGTTGCTGACAGCCGCCAGATTGCGTGTGCCTGCAGCGCATTCCTACTACTGGCTTCCAAATGAGATCGGGCAGGGTCGTCCAACGCAATGAAAGGCCTCGGCTCGGGTGGAGGCTCGTAGCCTAAGGACATGGGACCTGAGGGCGCCCGCGCTATCAGCCTGATCTCTGGCTCTAGTGTCGGCGCTTACGATGAGGCTCGAGCACGAAGTGCTCGTGCGAGAGTTTCGCTCGCTTGCGATCTTGACAGGTGACGAAAGTCGCACGGTAAGCTCGCTTCTCGTCCTGCTCGAGCGCTTCTAGGTCAGCGGCCGCGTAACCGGTATGCACTGCACGCCCGACCTGCCACCGTGTCCACACCCGTCGCAGCTGCTCGTAAAGCAGGAGCTGACCTTCTTCTTCGCGGCGAATCTGAATTTGCGCCGCCGTCCGCAAACGCTCTTGCTTCTCGGTCTGGAGACGCGTCAACAGGTCCGTCAAGAGGGGATGTGTGCCTGCTTCAACTAGCTTCTGCTCATATCTGACCGTCGCGAGCAGCCTGCATCAGGCAGCGTCAGCTGAACGAACAGGCATCCGAGATTGCTCTTACTTGTGCCTTAGCGCCTCGTTCTGCTGTCGTTCCTCCTCAAGCCGCTGACGTTTACTTGAGGTTATTGCTATACGACAAGCATATCGATAAGCTCAGTCTGTCATACATATGCGACAATATACCTGAGCCTTCGCGACGGCCCTGTGCAGCACTTCTGGCACCTCGGGCGCCTGTGCGAGCCTCTCGCACATCTTCGGGGGAGGTGACACCAGTGTTCACAGGTTCGCTGTCCTCACGAGTGCTCAACGGCGAGCTTGATCGTGACTCTCTGCCTATAGAATTGCCGAAACGCGCGAGCGAGGCAGCATTGTTACGCTCGAAGGCTCTATCGAGATCGCCGAGCGTGATTGAACTGCTCGTGTGACTGATCCCATCCAATTCTTGCGTTGGGGTTGCAAGGTGCTCAAGAGATTGTCGTTTGTCTGAGTGAGGTTGCGCGGTCTGTGCTGATGCCTTTTCGTCAGAAAGCATGCTTTTGAGCGTCGAGCGCTTAGCGTTGCTGGCAGATTCGCTATATTCCGATTCCAATGAACTCAGGTCGGAAGACGAATCGCGCGGGCGGAGCGTATTCTCAGCACCCTCGGGGCGAGCGTCCGCAACAGGCGAACTGGATCCTAGAGCACTGTTTGACTTTGTACGCTTCGTGGGCAAGTCAATGCTGCCTTGCTCTGTGGCCACTTCTTCGCCTTCTGCATCGTCCTCACCGCCGCTGCTCGAGTTTGGATCGACATATACTCCCTTGGAGACCATGACAAGTGGTCTGGCTGCGACTTTGTTTGGCTGAGTTTGGTCGCTTAGACGTCGGCGAGAGCTACTTTGTTGCGTACCCGGCGCCTTCTGGGGATCTCCTCGTCGTCTGGCTGGCGCGCGCTCCCTCTGTGGAGAGCCAAATCCGCTTTTGCTCGAGGTCGATGAACGTGGACGGCTTGACTGATTGAGATCTGGCGATAAAGAGGCCGCGCTCGTGAACGCGGCGATCGAAAGAGGCGCGGGCGCCTGTGTCCGTGCGCCATTTCGGCTGGAACGAGATTTTGAAGGCGCGTTACTCGCGGCTGATGATCTGCCGCGGCTGCGACTGTCGGGCTTGCTTGATTGCCGCCCTGGTGGTATATCCGACCGCTCATCGTATTTGACGTGCGCACGCCGCCTGCGTCCTGAATGACTGCTGCCGGGCTGGTCAGATTGTTTCCTTTCGCGTCTTCGCTGTTTACGCTCGGCTCGGGTCTCAAACTTGATGTTGGCTGCTGCTGTGCGGAGGGCAGCCAGCTCACGAGAGGTGCCTTTGACGTCTTGGTCGATTTCTTCATCGGTCGACGTTTCAGAATTTGACGAGTCATCTGCCTCTTGCTCCGAGTCTGACGATGTTTCTATTTGTCCTGATCTGCTCTTGTCCTTCGATATAGACCGCGGTCGCGTGGGCACGACGGTCTGATCTGCGCTCGAAGAGGTCACAGACGTCGAGGCTGATCGAGACGAAGTAGATGTGTCTTGCCGAGACGCCTGGCTTGCTGTGGGCAATGCGTGCTCGTAAAAAGACGCGGCAGGAGCGGGCTCCATCTTGCTTATCGTCTCGGCGACGGGTGACGCCTTTTTCGTCTTAGTGCGCGATCTGGGCACGCTGCCCTCTCGCGGTACGGAGGTGCGACGAGATGCTAAGCCCGCAGGTAGCGGAACTCCCTCCACCTCGATGGGGGGCGATTGCGACTTCTTCTGAGTATAGGCAGAACTCGAGCCCTCACCAAACTTGGGAGTCAAATCATTGTATACGGCCGCATTGGATCGCAGAGCGTTCAATTCTCGGACAGATCCGCCGAGACTGCGCTTCTTGCCACCATCGTGACGGACTCGCTGGTCGGGATGAGACATTCCGCTCGTGTGGAAGACGGACAAGCTGCTCGGCGAGGGCGGCGTTGTGTCTGCGCTGCTGGCTGGCCGGGCTGACGTTGACGCTGCCGTCGACGTTGACTCAGTCAGTGTCGATACAGACGAAGCTGAGGCAGAGTCGCAGGCTGCACTCATAGCGCGCGCGTCGTCGTGCATCGTGGCGTGTCATCAGCACCATTGGCGGCGGGTCACTGTGGGGATATCAGAGCGCGTCTCCGCTGTCCAAAACCGGCGAGTTTGGCGAATTTACCTTTGCCATCGCCGCAGCGGCATTGCTTGCGCGGGATGCAATTCAGCGCTGGTTCCGATAATCTAGCCAGAGTATGGCAGAGCTTGTACCGGCCAGCCCTGATAGAAGCGATTTGCAATGCAGATAGCGTGGATGTTCTTCGTAAAGCAATTTAGCATCCTTCCACAGACTTGCCCACTCTGTCAACATTCTTTGCGACTACTTGCGGTCCGTCGCACTGGGTCGTCGACCGGTGCACACTGTGCCACTATAAACATCCTCCCTCACTCGACAGGGGCCCGGCGAAGAGCAGGACCGAGTGGGTCGAGCTGACTAGACTGATCAAGCTGCTCGCTCTGCTGCTGATCGCCCCACATTGTGACAATGGCATCGCTCATCACGACCACTCGATGCCATTGGAACGACAGCACACAGCTGGCCTTTGACCCTGTCTACGCTATGGCGTCCACGAGAGCAAAACACGCACCCGCTCGAGGTACGCAGACAGAGGCGCATACCAAATCGTGCTTTCAGCCCTCTCACGAACAGACTCGTCTGCACTTTGATGGTCTCGCCGATCGATGCCGAGCGCAAAGACTGCCGAGCGTAGTTGGGACAAATCTAGTCGAATACGCTAGCGAGCCGCACGCTGTCCAGTACGAGCCATTCGATATGTGGCCCGACGAGCCTGCATCTACTGTTACGCGTGGCACTTTGACACCGAGAACATCAGACAATGTCATCAATGGCAAGCCGGTCAGACAAAGTGACAGTCCGGCGCGACCGATTGCCGTTAAGCCTGCGTACCGCGACACGGTGCATGCAGATCCGGACACTGCGAGAGCGTTCTCGAGCTCGTACGACGATCAGCTATATGTCCCTAGACCTCATCGGCAGATCTCGTCTGAAGATGACCTGCTGTCCACTGGCAATGCCAGCGAGTTGCAGTCCGATTCTCAGCCGATAGGCAAGCCGAAGACGCGACCTGCCATGGGCTGGCTATCCAGTATGATTGCAGCAGGAAGAAGGCCAGATCGTCATTCAGGTACGCCCGAGCACCGGGAATCGATCGATTCCAACGCGTCGCTCCCCTCGCCCCTGCAACATGCACACAAGTCAATCTTGGCTAACAATGGCGCAAATGTCCTGAGCACACGTCGAGATCAACCAGACTACTTCTCTTTCAGGCGTGCCTCCGCCGATACAGCGAATGCATCGAACAGGCCAGGCACGCAGCAACGACGTTCATCTGGCCCCGAGCCAAAGACAATGGGCCCAGCCGAGCCTGGTTCTATGTTGCCGCCTCCAGTACCCAGCAAGAGGCTCAACAAGCAGGAGACCGCAGATCAAAAGAAGCAGAGCAAGGTTGTTCTCTCTGAAGGAGCAGCGGTGCACATTGTTCTCAGCGATGCCAAGACCTTTCGAAAGGTTCTCGATGATCCGATAGCATTATGGAAGTTCGGAAGATTCCTCGCCGAGCAGATGTCAGCGGAGCCGTTAGTATTCCTCTCTCAAGTGGCGTTCGTTCCTGCTGAGATCGCTGCGATAGCTTGGTTTTCTGGCTCAACTCGACACAGCTTTGCAATGATTTGAAAAGCGTCACTGCACTCACGAAGCAGCTCCATCGAGCACACGTCCCGACCTCTGCTCTGCTGGCCCTCAATCTGTCGGACTGCGAGCGGGCTACGCTGCAGCGAGATACCGATAGACTTCTGTCGCTACATGATCCATTCGCCGCCGCACGAGCAACTGCGTTTGATGTCTTGCACAAGGAGCTTTGGCCGAAATTCATCAAACATCGGCTTCAACTGCTCAATGAAGCCAAGATGCATCTCGAGTCTGCCTCGGCAAAGAGTCTGAAAGTAGGTCTGGCGTTTGCCCATTCGCTTCCTGCCTGACGTGATGCAAAATAGTACATGGAAAGCTTCTGCATCACAGACGCCTCGGCAGGCCGCTATCAGCCTATCGTAGCCTGCACAGACGCATTTGTCGTTCTGACAGGCTATTCGCGCACAGAGCTCGTCGGAAAAGACTGCCGTTTTCTGCAAGGCCCAGGGACCTCGAACGTCAGTCTTGGCAACCTCAGCCGTGCTATTGCGGGCCAGAAGCCGGTCTCGGAACTGTTGCTGAATTATACAAAGAGTGGTCAGCCCTTCTGGAATTTTCTGCGGCTGCTCCCCCTCTTTGACGAAACGGGCGCCTGTCGTCATTTCCTCGGCCATCAGATCAACGCATCAGCGCTCCTGACGGATTCTAGCGATCTGAGTACGCTTCTCCGTGACGATCTTGACGACTGCGACGATCTTGAGCTTGCTAATGCAACTGACGGCATCGACCAAACCCAGCCCACCGATCTAGCGACTCTTCATCGCGTGGCAGTTGCTGCTGCAATCAAGTCACGCATCTCCACTCTAGTGAAAGATGGACAGGTCGACGGTCGAGCGACTAGACGTCGGCCAGCATTGGCTGGCCGCTCGAGCAGCAGATATTCCGCGAAGCCGGGCGAGCTTGCTTCGCCGGACATCGAAGCAGAGCTCACGACACGCGAGACAGCTTTAGCCAGGCTTACTCTCGGCTCTGGTCAAGCGAAGGCGCCCGACGTCTCGTCCGTCAAACACCGCAATTCCCTCGATTGGAATCTGCACGGCATCGTAATTGCACAATACTCGCCAACGGACTATTCTGTAGAGGCACGTAGGCTATCGGCCAGACAATCGCGAGGCGTTTCGTCCATCTACTCCAGCGAAGCTTCACGAGCTGCGTCACGAATACCAGATACAAGCAAGATCGCACTAGAGAGTCCGCTAGAAAGCTATGTCATTGTCAACCCTTGCACGCACCGCATCACTTTCACCTCGTCGCAGTTGTGCGCCGAACTAGCACACGGCGTCGATTTCGCCAAACTGCTGAAGGCCTACAATCCTGCAAAGGTCTATCGCGACACGAGAGACGCATTTCAGAATCGTCGCAACGCAGAGATACACGCCCGTTTACGCCTACGCGACTTCGAACTACCTCGCGACGGCACCGCAACACCCTGTAATGAGCCGATCAGGGGCCAGATTAGCGGCGTGCGGCTCATCATTCGCCACTTGACCGACAAATACGGTCAAAATGGGCTCATTGTCGTCCTGTTTCAGTGACGTTGTGCTGCATGCTGTGTTGTATCATGCCCGTGCAAACAATTACAATCAGCTTCTCAGACCGGCTTCTTCGCTCATATGGATGTGTGGAGGTTCGTCTACGACTGGCGCAAGCACTTTGGCGGCTGACATGAACCTGGCGAACGCGTCAGTCAAGCAGAGGGCGGCCTGCCAGCAGCGAATCTCACCAGGCTGCATGCGAGACGCCAAGGTCTCTGATGCTGACGGCCTGCTGGCTGCAGGTCGCGACGAGTTGCTCAAAGGCGTCTATTCGAAGCGTGAGCTCTTGTAGGCGTGTTGAAAGGAGGCTGATCTGCCGTGCTTTGAGCGATTGCGTGCTGCTCGGTCCAGGCGCAATTGACTGCCTTGACATGCGGCCAGCGAGTGTACGAGGTCTCAGCAGTGCGACGAGCCTCGTGATCAGCCGGATGTAGCTGACAGCGACGCTGTGTGCCTGTGGGCAAAGATGACTTGACTCGACTTGAGCTTCCACGTTAACAACGCGTCCGTTCGCCGGTGGATTCCTGTCGTCGAGCACCGGGCAAACGGTACGATCGGTTTAGCGACGAGTGCGCAGACTGACCTGCCTGCCGCTCAGGCTACCTCGACGCTTGATCTCTGTCCTTTGACCGCAACAGCAGGATCCGCTGCAAAGTGCACGAACTTGAGTGCGTGTGTCTGCCACAGCAGCTCGGGCAGGATCCGAGAGGTCTACGACATCGATGTCTCGCAAATCAGCCGGAGCAAGTGTGCGTCGGACCAAAGCTCGCAGTGACCGAGGCACGCAATCCCAAGCGATCCCTGCGCTGCCGCACAGCGACGCCTCAGACTCGTCGAGAGTGAGCCGGACACCAAGTCTTGCACAGTCTACCACTGGCGACGATGCAGTGCAGCCAGCACGAGCGACAGACGATGATGATGATGATGATGACCTAGATCGGCTTAGTCAAGATCAGCTGCTCGTCATGCGACTTTTGCTACACGAGACCTCTGGTTACCCCGGCTCAAGCAGGCAGCACTCAAAGGAGATCATCAGTGCAATCGATGCCCGTCTCTTGCTCACAAAGCCGAGACTGCAGAGCTCGCTGATGACCAAGTGGCCAGCCACAAATGACAGAACGCTCGCACCCCTCCCCAAACGTCGACGGAGTAACGAGCGTTTGTCAGATCTGCATCAGGGCCAGATATCGCCCGCGACTCCTGTCGTCCCGAATGGAAGACACCTTCATGATGATGTCCTTGAAGCTGCGTCTAGCTCTGATGGGCATCACAGTGGTATGTAGCGCGAAGTATACTCGCCATCGCCGCTAAACAGTGTTGCAGACGTATGCGCACAGGCACATTGCGCAGAAAATCTTGAGCATATAGCTGACGGGCGATCTGGTGAGCACACTTCGATGTCGTCCGCACCAATGTCGGCAGACTCGCCCTCGGCGCTCTATCCGCCGATCTTCAGCATCATCGAGCCATGGACAAGAAAAGTCGCGTCACAGACGAGTCTATTCAAGAACGCGTACGAAAGCCCAACAGAATCGACTCGCACTTGCTCGCCGCTCGTAGCAGAGCACACAGGAGTAGCTCCACAGGAGTGGGTGAAGCATCCAGAGGCGCAGTCAATTTTGCATGACCTCGCCGCTTCTGTCAGACGAACCCCTTCGACACTGCTGGCGTCGTACATTAAGGATCGCTGTGCGGAGTCGGCGGGAGACAATTCAGAAAGCGCAACTGAACAAGCAGTACCTGCAATTGAGATTTCCGCAGCTGAAGCAGATATTGGGCCGTCTGAGGACGACGAACACGAGGCCGGAGCTCTCGCACCTGCAATTTGCGGCGCTTACAAGAAGAGGAAGGTGCCTCTTACGCCTAGCGACGCAGCCTCGGACTCCGACATCAACTCTCGCACTGGCCTGTCAGATTCATCCGACGCTTCGGAAGCTTCCGATGCCTCCGACGTCGAAGCAGATGACGAGAGACCCATCAAAGCGCGCACACGCTCAGCAGATCTCAAGATCGATGGCGTGGACATGACTGATATCGTCCTGAATCGCTCTGCTCGCGAGTGCGATCTCAAGGCACTCAATGGCTGGGACGGCGAAGCGGAAGCAGAACACGATCCCGATCGTCCAGCGATACTGGATCGCTCTAGAACTACTCGCAAGGTCGATATCAGCCAAGGTATTGGCCTCGAAATGCTAGCGCTGGTTCGAGGTGCGTCTCGTTCGCAGGCCAATGACTTTCAAGCTGAGCAGATACAGGTGCGGCCGTATCCGCCTCAATCTCGCGCTACACTGCGGGTGCAAGGCTGCCTCGCTCATCCTGTCTATCATCGTATCGCAAGTGGCGCAATCCGTCCCTTCGAATGGAGCGCGTGGCAATCAAGGCCGCTCTGGCTTACGAGCCACGCTATGAACACTCAGCAAGCATATCCTTTGGCACTGAAGACGTCGAGCGTGCAAAGGATATCCTCGCGGCAGCCCGCAGCTCAGACGGGCTGAGAACGTCAGCAAAGAGGAAGAATCGCCCGCCTCTTATCACAAGTGCGGCGCGACCGATCACAAAGCCACCTGCGATCGAGCCGACACTCTCGACACTCAAAGCCATCACTTTGCCAAACTTGTGTGATACTTCGCATAGACTGGCTGAGGAGGGCCATGCAATGGATGCATGGACGCGCTCGCGCAAGCATGGCTACATCACCCCGCCTACATCAGAAAGTGAAGATGATCTCAAGGATGACTGCAAGCTCATCGCATTCAAGCAAGTGCCGGCGCCCCATCTGTCCGACTTCACTTTCGAACGGATCGCGCCGGCTGCAATCGAGATTCGCTCCGAGGAAATTCGTAGATGCATGGCGAAGATCAGCCAGGCCAAATTCGTCATTCGGGAGAGAACCCGCAAGCTTAAAGAACTCAAACAGCTCCAAGATGCAAAATCAAAACTGCTCGCTGAAAAGGCAGAGTTGGAAGCGAATGTCCTGGAACAGGCTCCTCCACCTGCTCGGATCATTCGCGCATCTATTGGCGTTCAGACAGGCGAGGTTGATGGCAAGGTCATCATTCCGCGCACTTACGTCCCCTTGATGACGTATGCGGAAGGCGAGTCAGTCTCCCAAAGGCGAAAAGTGACCAACCCTTCGCCAAAGTGTACTTGTGGCAAGGCGCACTGTGGCAATGCCGCTAATGGAGATGTGAAGCTAAAATCAGCTGAGAAAGATCCTTCTGCTACGACCAAATCAAGGAAAGGCCGTAAGAAGAAGCGTGACAAGCTGGCAAACGCCAAAAACCCGCATTATCGTGACAATTATGTGCCATCTCGTACGCGCTCGGCTGGTACACATGCCGCTTTGTCGAGCATGTTCAGCGAGAGCACGGGCTCCATGAAACTGAAGGACTATCCTGACAGCTCGATCACACCTCACCCTCAGCTGGGCGCATCTAAGCTAGTGCCATGGATTGCAGGACAAGACGAATGGATCTGCTCAAATTGCGAATACAAGTTGCTCTACGGGCCTGCAAAGGGCCTGAGCGCGATCCTGGACGCCCGCAACAAGGTTCTGAAAGTTCGCACGAAAGCTCAAGAGCGTGCTTCTCGCGCGGCCAACGGCAAGGGCCCTACAAAGGGTGACAAGAAGTCCAACAGATCGAGCAAGAAAGTCGATAGGGTTGTCATCAGCGTTGGCACTCAGACTGACGCCTCGTATGGCGCTCTCGCGTCGCGTGAGCCCGCGAGCGGACCTGGCAAGCAGGCAGATGTATGAAGGATTCATGCATTCAGCCAACTTATGAGCGAGGCCACGATAGTCCGCGCAGCTGCACTGTGATCTGGAGGCAAAGCCCTGCCCTCGCGAAAGGCAGCCTTTGTCTCACAGCCCAGCCGATAAGCTCGCATGATGAGATGCTCCCATTGACCGCTCTCGAAGGCGTCGCGTGACATCTCGACTGGCTTGCCTTGTTGCTCCATGAGTCTCTTGAGGCCGTACTCCTCGATGAACAATGGTCTCGGAACTGCAAAGGCGGTGATTAGCGCTTCGCAAAAGCTCATGTGACCATCGCTTACCATAGATGAATGGTGTTTGAGTGGCGACAGCTTCGCTACAAGTGCCATAGCCCTGCACGTACGTCTTTCAGAGTGGATGCGACAACAAATCGGAGGACTCACTAGCTTGCCCAATATGACATCAGCTGTGGCGGTCAGATCAGGCACGTATACATCTTTGCCCGTTGTATAAAAGTTCGGTGGCAGCAACTCGCCGGATGAATTGTCGTAGCCGCACAAGATAGCAATCCAGCCTGGCGGCAGCAGTCCACACTCATTCGATACGTCCGATGGATAGGATCCGTCGTCATGCGGATCGGGCATCGCTAATGATATTGTATGTCGCACAGGCGAGGGATGTGTGAGAGCCGGTGGCGCGCCGGGCACATACAGGTGGTCAGGCGTTGCCAATGGTCGGCTGACTTGGCAGGCTACCTGCGACGGAACTGCATCCGACAGAACGGCTAGAGGCAAAGGCGAGCCTGGGCTGATGGGAGAAGGGGGTCGGCTTTTCGGGTTGGGTATCTTTTGACCACCGAAGCTGACGAGCAGTATTTTCGTTGTCTGTGGATCCTGAAGATGTGTAGGTATCCCGATCGACGTCAAGAGACGAGTCCGCTCTGAAGCGTCATAGATACTCGCCTTCGCTGGCCTGACGATGAGAGGCATGTCGAAGCGTTGCCTCTTTGGTGTCCTTACATTCCGCACAGAATCTGGCAAACCTATCACATCTAGTATGGCCGTCGTGAAAGAGCCTTTGTTCAGGTCGACCCATGCTGTGCTCGGCAGACGTGCGTCGCCATCAAAGGCAGGTATCGGAATCGCGCCGGGTAATCGAAGAAGCAGGGACGCATTGGCATAGTCAGCGATGACCTGCTCAACGAGTGGCGCCAATAGCTCCGCGGGAAGTGGTGCCGAAGGATCCTGACTGATGCTGGAGAAGTCGTCCAGGGTGGGCAGACCGTCAGGAGCTGAGCGGGCTCGACGGCTCGCGACGCTAGACGACTGCGTCGTCGGCGAGACGGCAAATGGTCTGAGCATGCGAGGAGCTTGATCACGCAGGGATAGATAGGAATAGCAAGTGCAGAAGGTGAAGTTGGATATGATTGCAGCGGGAATGCCAGCGCACTTGGCAGCAGCACTGTGCGTGACTGAGCCCTTCCTTCCACTCTGTGTGAGCGTAAAGGCGTACCATGGCAGAAATGGCGCGTCAACAAGAACGCAATCTATCGTGTTTGCTTTGAGAAAGGCCGTCTCTGCTTCTATCATTGCTGGCCTGCTGGCCATGAATTGGGCAAGGCCCTTGATGGTCGCAAGTCTGTCGACATCATATGCTTTGGGCTGAGATATACCAGCGTCAATGAGTGCATGTCTGTAGGTAGCTCTTGGTCTCTTCGAGTGCGGCTCCCTTCGGGAAGCTGACGGCTGCCACTCGAGTGCAGCAGTGAAGACATGGCTTGGCGCATTCGTGATGATGTCGACCAGATGTCCTTCTTCTAGGAGTGCGATCGTCAATGCTGTCACTCTCGTACAATGCCCGTAGCCATGTCCGGAGCAATAGTAGGCAAAGTGATGTTGCTGGCTCATCTACGCAGGGGCAATCTCCCGCCTGCCATGCGTTCGTTCGACGTTCGTTCGACGCGTATCGATTTATCAAGATATCAATCACCGAGAGCGCGTCAGAACTAGACCCGTCAAGCCTTGCAGGCCCAGGCCTCGTCCTCTGCGAGTCAAGCTCGCAGTCATTGTATTGCAATCTGGTCATGCAACACCTCCGCCTTGATGGCGCAGCCACGAATGTCGCTCGGGGCTACGGAGATTCGACGATCAGATTCTGTCCACCACCGAATGGATGAACAAGGAAGCAAACAGCTGCTGTTGACCAGCATGGTTCGAGAGGGGCAAATGCCGGTAGCCTGTGCAAACATTAGCAGCGATTCGCCGTCCGCTAACGAAAGGGAGCACTGACCCGGCAAGAGGTTCAGCAGACTGACAGTGTGTCGGCCGAGGACGACTTCGTTATCGTTGTCGTCATTGACACAGAGGTGCAGGAAAGCGAAATCCAAGAGACCGAGCTCGACTTCGATGTCGAGTTCCCAGACGGCATCAAAGATCGGGTTGAAGCCGTTCCCACTGCAGAATGGTTAGCTCGCTCAACATTCATGGTACGAGCTTACTGTATAGTCTGCGAGCGGAAGCGATACGCGCGCCCGCCAGGTACCAGGACGCTCGCCTCTACGTACGGAGAGATAGGACGAGCATCCTCGCTCACGAAAGCGCCGATGCCCTCCGCCGGATCGGAAGGACGACTGAGCTGCTGAGCCGAAACAATCACCAGTCTGAGCCGGTACGTATCCACCCTGACGAGAGCATCCTTGTCTTTCTCCAGACCCTTGCGACGCAATATGTCTGGCTTCAATATGTAGCCACACGTCCCATTCGTCGAGAAGAACGCCGCGTTGACTTCGTAGCCGAGGTCGAAGGTCTGAAAGTTCATGGCGGCCATGGATACACCGTTGACCCAAAATTGTAGTGGGCTGAAGTTGCTGGACGTGAATCGCGTTGCCGAAGGATAGCATCGAAGCAGATGCGTTCTACTGTGAGCGATCAACTCCATCCGCGCATCCCGGATCGTCTTGAGCATTCGACGCTCGCCGAGAGAGATCATGTGTGTTGGTGCATAGTGTTCCTTCTTGTTGAAGCCCCTACCCTGAACACCTTGCGTATACACTGCCAACCGTGCCAGCGCAAGGGCTGAGACAGCATCAGAAGAGCCAATGCTCGCAACCAGTCGCTCTGGAGACGACGACAGACGCGAGGAGGGATTGCGAGTGTTTGAGCGCGGGGGCGAAGATGACCGCATCTTACGGAAAGCATTATTGAAAGCTGCAAACGAGTCAGTCGCCGGAGCAAAAGACAACATGAGATAGTCACCTCTGCCGAGTCCAGCATCTGACCCGTTGGCATCTGTCGTGTCGGTCGACGAAGTGAGATCGGAGCTGCGTCGTTGGATCATTGACTTGACGCCGCTTGTGGGAGCAGCTTTATTCAATGTCTTGCACTTGATCAAGATGCGGTGCTGGAGCTCATGGGGGCTGGGTAGATCGCAGAGTTCATTGGTGTCCGTCATCAGGCGATCGTATACGAGAGCAGGACCGAGCAAGTCACGCAAGAGTGAAGCCAGTCGAGCTTGTCGAGCATTGTCGCAGTGTATCTCGAGACTGAGTATGACGGGATATGAGGATGCGACAAAGGCATACTTTGCGATGGCGCGGATCGCTTCACTTGCCTCGATACGTGTAGTGAGCGTGCGGCCGTGATAGATGACCGGCTCGCTTGTGCTATCTGTACCATCCCAGACGTCAAGCTCGACGCTACGGCAGCCCTGCTGAAGCGCTCTGATGTAGCCCTCGACTGAGCTGTTGCCTGCCAGTTGGCCTCCCAGGAGATATGTGTTGTGTGAGCTGTTGATGAAGTATTCGCATAGCGGCCGCGTCATGTCCATGTGTACCCGGGCTTCGCGTTCTGCGATGAAGCCATTGTCGGCGGAGGCCAGGAAGCTGGTAAGGCCCTCTGTCGTCATGTGGAACTTTTCGCGTCCGTCGAGCATCAATGTCGCAGCAGGGTCAGCGAACTTTTGGTGCAGCCCCTCGAGTGCGCTGTCGGCCATCTGAGATTTCTGGCAATCGCGCATGAAGCGCTGAAACGCAGGGTAATCAAGCAAAGGCTGCGTTCCTTGCTTTTGACTCTGGCCATACTGTCGAACGATAGCTTCGACATCCTTTCGGTAGCGCAGAAGACCGACAAAGTCTTGGAACTCGGTAAAGCTCAAGAAACTGTCTTTCCTGCGGTCGGATAAGTCGAAGTAACTTCGCAAAGTGAGGAGATCGACACCGATAGCCAGACGACGACAGATACCAGACACTTCTGCAAAAGACAGTCTGACGTGATCGTCCTGGATGTTTGCAGGCGACGCGGTAGCCTCGTCAGCCGATTGAAAGCCGCTGACGGCGAGGGACCAGCATTGTCTGAGAAAGAAGCGCTGTCGTCTACGGACGTGATCGAGGCCTCCGATGAGTCTCGCGCGCTGGTTGAAGAGACGAAGAAGTGCATCTCGCCACAGCGTAAAAGCCTCGTCCGACAGCGCAACGAAATGAAGCATCTTGAATTTGGCAGCAATGGAGGTACTGAAGACGAGCGTCATCCAGCGAGGCTCAGTTGTGATAGGAAGACCGAACTGCAGCCTGTACGGTCGACCTTCTTCTGCGAACCGTAGCTCGCGGATACTCTCTAGATTGACGATACCGCCTTTTCGCGACTCGTAAAGCAGTCTGCCCTCTTCGGGGACAATCTTGACGAGTCGCTGCTGTGCTTTCTTTGCGCTCACCTGCATGCAGCGTGAGCCACCGTGCGTCTGTGAGGCCTGACCAAAGTAGATTGACCTTGAGCAACAGCGTTCCTTGCCTGAGCCTCGCTGGGATCCAAGACTCGGCGGGCGATGTCGTGAGTCCATCGCTATCGTCCGCTTCGTCCGCTTCGCGCGGTCGAGCTGGTAGCTTGAGCGGTCTGCGGGCGTTGCGCATGCTCTCGTGCTCCTCGAAGAATGAGGAGTCAGCCATGTGGCACGGCTTGACGGCTCTGTGCGGGCGACGTGCATGATCATGCTAGCCGGAGAGGAGCAGCGAGGCTGTCATAGCACGACGGCCGACTGCTGCTTGCGTACATTCGACGTGGAGCTATGGACCGTCGATGGGATCGGCTGGGGGGCTCGACGAAATTGGCGCGACTGCTCCGCGTCAACAGCAACGTCCGCCTTGCGAGCTTTTGAGCCTCGTGGAAGCCTGGGCACGACGACTGCGGCGGCACTGAGCTGGTCCATACAACCCTCGCATCCATCAATCATGGCGAGCAGCGGACCGCTGAACCCGGCGAGTAGTCCGCAAGCTTCAGAGGGTATACTCGGTCAAAAGGTGTGTCTCAGCAGGGCCATGGCTGCCGTGATCGGAGCTCAGACAGGGCACCGACTGCACAGACTGATCTAGCCATCTCCAACATCCTCGTCAAGTCCGGTCTCGGCTTTGGCGTTGGCGTCGTGCTGAGCGCACTACTTTTCAAGCGTCAGTAGATGGAGGCCCCGAGCACGAGCACGAGCTGAATACTGTCCTGTCTCTTCCCTGCTGCGTATCGACATGCTTCACAGGACGAGCGTGGCCTGTCATCTTCTCCACAGGTGCCGGCCTAGGGTCGGGCTACTCGGACGCAGAACGCATCTTCAACCCGGCGGGCAACATACCAGGCTATCGCATATCGCTCAAGGACAAGCGTCAGCAATAGACTATCATTGCATTGGAAGTGCGCATCGCTCGATGAATCCATCGCCAAAGCATGCCGACAATCTGACTTTTGTCGGCGCGCGAAAGCCAGCCTTGAAATTCTTAATGCTTGGCACGAGCTCTTGCGTGAATCTGACTGCAGCTGTGGACGTATGTCGGTGCTGAGGACGTGTCTGATGACGCGCGTTCACGGCTGCTGCCTAGACGGACAAGCGAGCCGCTATCGTGTCCTTGCGCGCTCCTCTTCGTCATTTGGCTCTTTTGACTTTCCGAAGCGCTTGATGTTGCTGTTCGCCATCGGATTGACTCTGCCTCCCTCGCTCGACTTTTGTTCGACGCCCAGATACAATCTCTGGTACAATACAAATGTGCTGACAACGAGCAAAGGCGTGGCCAGGATGATCACTCGCAGACTGCACCCTGACACTGAGATTGCACACTGCTGTCATTCAGCCGATGAGCGCACCGTTTGCCTTGCGGGTGCAGCTTCCCGGATCCTTCCATAGTGCGCGTGCTGGACGGCTGTCAACTGTTGCTTCGGCGTGTCTTGAGCCAGCGGAAGAAAAGCGCGAGCTCGTCGTGGCTTCAGAGACGGAGAGTACCCTCGCTGATCGCGCTTGATCTCGTACGGCACACCTCGCTCTGACAGATCATCTGGCCAGCCCGAGAAGTTGGCCACAGCACGCTCTCCAGCAGATCTGGGCTGCTCCCATCGGCTGTGCCTCTCATGTTGCATCGCTGATCTCGCGCGCTGCAGCTCATGAGATCGCCTACAAGGAAGCACGCTGGAGGCGCTAGCCCCCAACGCACATCATGACGTGACACGCTACGGGCTGACCACTGTCTTATCGTCAGACCCTTGTCGCGAAATGTGTCGTCAATCCGTTCGCTCGGCGTTTAATTGACGCCCTTTCAATAATAAGGAAGGCTTCTTCTTCTACCACCAGCTGACTGCATCGATCTCAAGCCTGGTATCTGCTAACAAGCTGCGGCGGACACTGCTATCACCAGGCAAACTCAAGATCCCACCTTGTATGCATTGCATGCCTAGTGTCGCGAAAATTCAAATATCGCCCCGCGTTACAGATTCAAGAGTGACTAGATAGCCCGCGGAAATTCGCACGATTCTCTTCACTCGACTCGACTCGACTCGACTGGACCCGACATGGCATTGCAATTTCGCGCGATCGCTCGACGACCTGAGAGGCCCATAGAAGCAGATGCGCAACCTCTTCCAGGATGAGGACACCTTCCAGCTCCAACGAAGCAGCTCACTGTTCAAAGTCAATGATGGATCGGAACTGTACTGCTGCTCACGGCTTTCGTCCTGAGGTCAAAGCGTCCGGCCACAGGGAGGAGGATGCCCGATTCGAATCAACCGATCCTCCTCAATCTCAAATTTAGACTGACGCATGGGCGCATACTTCGCATGTGCCTCTGGCATACCGTCCTCTGTGCTGGCGATCAATGCATGACATATACCATGGGTTACACCACCGCTCCGTTGAGAATGGGAGGCAGTAGCTCTGCGAGAACGCGTTGCTCATACTGACGTGTCAAAGGCAGCTGCAAATGAGCCTGGCGTGCCTTGACGGCGACACGCCTAAAGATGGGACGTGTTTGCAGCGAACGAGAGCTGTCTAGACCGTTGCTAGATGTAGTCCGACTGCCGGGATGCGGCCGCTGCAAAACGGGTGGCTTCTCGGATGATGTGGGCATACGTCTGTTGCTTGGTACTTACTTCTGACGGATTGCAGACACGCAGGATCGAATGCTTGCGCGAGCACCCTACGACGTGCCGAGTCGTGCTGAAGCAAGCGTCGAGAGGACGGGGCCGGAGTGGCGGGGCCAAGCAGTGAGAGGCAGATCGGTATGCTTACAGTCTGTCACATGCATCTGATTGCTAGCGGCGCCTGCAGCTTAGAATGGGTGCTTCGTGAACCGGAGCAGCACTTTGACGCGTCGAGGATTTTCCCTTGATGTCTCAACATGGCCTCTATGGTACTTTGAATACGACCAAGCTCCCGAATCCCGCAAGCCTCCGAATAGTCCTGCGGGTGGTCCGGTGGTCACAGTCGCTCGTCCGGCCGCCGAGCGGAAGCCCTGAAGGTCAGGGCGAGGCAAAGGTCGATGCCATGAAAGCCTAGTGAGCGCCATCCTGGAAATTGTCGAGCCAACATAGCGAATGTTGAGTTTCGGCATCTGCTCCGGGGGTGCACGAGCTTCCGTGCGTTCGTCTCCTGACTCGCAGAAATGTTGCTACTCGAGAAAGCGGATAGGGTATCGCGGGAGGTTCTCGATGCATGATGATTGCTGCTGACTGTTGCATCGATGACCTGCTCACAGTAAGGCGCGAATGAGAGCCACGATGCGGCTCGAAGCTGCCATGTTGTTCGGGAATCTTTGCAGTCGCGAATGAGATCCAAAGAGCAAGCGTTTAGATCGTATGGACTGTATGGAACGCTAAGAGGCTGCTGTACCGTCTATACGTGATGTGCTAGCGGCCCCAGATGGGCTTCTCGATGAGACAGAAGCGCGGGTTTGCTGCTCGAAGCGTGGAGACCTTGCCAGATCAGCGCTGCAAGCTGCACGAAGTCAACGAAGGCGACGCGCGTTTCCATAGCGAGAGGCAGAATGATGGAAGATGTCTCAAGGTGGTCACGAGATGTGCAGAGACAGACAGCAGACTCGCCGAGGCCACCAGCACCTATTCGAGCAATATCGAGCGAGCCCAGCGACGAGGCGACCGCGAGACCGTCACTCGAGCAAGATGGAGCCCTGACAGACCGCGCACTGGCCATAGACACCTCTCCCGACAAGCCTGCACATTCAGACGTCCTTCAGTCACGCATACATACCCTTCTGCACAGTCAGAGCTCAGCCTCGACAAAGTTGGCAGACTTGCATGCTGTCAGCATGCTCGACTCGCCCTCGTCCAGACTCACCTCGCACTTCCGCACCGTCAACGTCTCAGACAACGCGAGACGATACGCGCATATGGCGTCTGCTCGGGTGGCTAAGCAACCGGGCCGACAGGAAGCAGACGCTCGTCATGTGCGCGTCGACATCCAGTCCATCGTAGATCCACCGTCTTTGCTCAAACTCTTGCGAGGCCGGCGGAAGATGCATCTAGATGATCATGCACGTGGAGGAATGCAAGACGAAGAGCGCTGCTTTCCGCGCATACAGCGCTTAGCCAATGGCGCAGAAATCATAGAATACGGCAATGGTCTAGAGCGAAATATCGATGCTACTGGTTGGAACAGGAAGAACAAGCTGGCTTTCATGGACACCCACGGCATCGACATTTCTGTCGTCTCGCCTTCGTCATGCAGACTGGACTTTTTAGACGCGCAAGACGCCATTCAGGCCGCAACAGACATCAACGCGGAATTGCTGCAGTACTGTCAAGGGCCGGTCGAGACGACCTCTGTGCCAAAGATCGGTGACAAGCCTGAAATCGTCATGTCCGATAGGCCAGAGAGTGCAATGCTCGGCGCCCGTACGCAGAGCTCGAGTACGCAGTCTGCAGACATGTCTGGCATCCTCTCGCCTTCGATTTGGTCCACAGGGATGGACGAGACCTTCAAGCCCTTTGCAGAGCGCCGTCTGTACGCGTTCCTAGCGCTGCCCCTTACAAGGTCAATAACGAGCGATGATCTGACCGGCTTTCTCGATTCGAGCGAAGCATCTGAGCTTTATTCTCGTGGCTACGCTATTCCGACTGTCGGGCTAGGCAGAGGCTTAGCCGACCCTGCCCTCGAGCCGCTATGGGCAAAACTTGACGACCAAGGGACGCCTGTGCTCATTCAACCTTCTGGTCGATGCCACTGGAATGTTCAGTTCCGCCGGGATATCGCATCGCACCCACAGCCTGGCAAGCCACCGCGGCGTGATCATATCGCAGATGCACAGTTTCTGGATCACGAGTCGAATGACGACGACCGGACCGTTGACGCGCTCTCTAGTGCCTATTCGGAGGCATTCGAAATGACCGTGGTTCGTGTAAATCTCCGCTGCGAGATCGAGATTGCTGATCTGCCCTTTAGACTTTATCTGAACTGATTCTTTCCGGCATCATGGACCGATACCCGAGTCTCAAGATCATTTTTTCACAAGCTGGCGGTGTCTTGCCCCTGCTCGCTGTCCGCTTACATGCCGCGCTTGGCAGACACGACGATTTGCGCCACAGGCTGGAGAATGACGTGCGGTGGTACTTGGGGAGGCAAGGCAAAGCCAATCTAGAAGTTTCACAACGCTGACATGCCCAATCGTAGGTTCTTCTACGATACTGCTGATTGCGGTCCCGAAGAGCTTGCCTACATAGAGGAAGTGATCTCCAACTCGCCACAGTATGAAGGCAAGGAGGAAGATCTGCCCTTTGTCGATCGAGTGAACGAGCGTGCCGACTTTGATCCAATGGACCAGCGACTGGGTCCCTCTCGCATACTTTTCGGTTAGTCTTTCACCGCTGCGTGCAAGCTGCACTGCTGATCGCGCGAAGGCACGCGACATCCGTATCACCCCCCTTCCTCCCCAGATGACCTGATCAATGGGAGGTGGCCCATCGTCAATCAGAGCATCTCTGCTATCAAGCGGCTGCAGACATGGGATGATGACGCCAAAGCCGCCGTCTTTGGCTTCACCAGCCTCGAGCTGCTGGATCTCGTGTTCTAGCGAACGGACGAGGGAGTAGACGCCTCAAGGTTGCATGGTCGATCGGCCACAAGCGACACACAAAGGATGATTGCAATCATGTAGTCCAGGGCTCAGAGATGAGTCTTTGAACGGTGATGAGCGCGCGATATTTGACACTCGGGTCGGGCGAATTGAGCAGCTCGAAGATCTTGCTTTTGCCGCCATGGTCTGTGACAAGCCTGAAGAGGACGTTAGATGATCGTTTTCGGGCTTGGCTATAGACCTACTTCTTGCCACCATCAAAGTACTTGACGAATTGACCGATATCATTGCAGGCTATCGCTCGCACTTCTGGCTCGGACGCCTCTAGCAGATCAAGCAACGTCCTACGAGCTCTTCAGCTAAATGCTCATGAAGGGAACACGAGCCATACTTCAGATTGGCAGCACTCTTGTCTGCGAGCTTCTTCGCGTTTTCCTGCCAGAACTCTACTGATTCGTGCGGAGGTGACCAAGTAAGCTCGCCCGAGTTGAGCTCCGTGACATATTCGTCATAGGTTCTGCATTCTCATGAGTGTGAGTCACCTGTCGATCACTCACACGTACGTCATGCTCTTGGCCGCCTCCTTGAGTTGTTCGATAAGCCACTCGTTGTCTTCCTTTATTTCCTCATCTGACCATTGCTTGCTCTGGGTAAGCTGTTGGAGGTGCGGCAATACTTTAGCGAGCAGCATTGCAGACAGCGTCTCTTCGGGCGCCTTTGTGGCAAGATTCTGTGTCCGAGTGAGCGCCAGCACGAGATAGTGATCTCGATGCGTACCCTGAAGGTTGCCAGCACTACGCGGGCGACTTTTTCCTTCGAGGCATTCTTCAATATGTCTGCGAGTAGGGTGACGAGCCCATAATGTGCATGCGCGTTCTCGCAGAACCTCCGCTCATAGCTCAGCAGCCAGAACGCGAGACCTAGTTGGTATTGGATCTGAGGCGGCAGAGTGCCGGTCTTGTCTGCGAGGCCGTACCGTAGGAGTGCGACAAGACTGGCCAATGTCTGTCAGATCTGCACAAAGGAGAGACCGACAGCCGACGTACTCTGCGATGAGCTTGCCATCGGCGACGGTGTCAGTGCCCGCTCCGTCTCCGTTCGATTGAGAGATCTCTCGCGTCAGCGCTAGCTGTCTGATGTGAGGGTTGCGGAAGATAGCGCCTGCGCATTGCAGACAGATGCTCTGCACTTCCGCGTCGAGAGTGGTTCTGTCAGATGATGCCGATCGGAGCGTGTCTGAAAGCGCGACGATGAGACGAGTCGAGTCTGCATTGGTGACGTCCTCATTCCCCCTTGCCTTGCGCGTCAATGCGATCCACACGCGAGGCATGGTACATACGCAGCGAGCGTGCTGAGGAGGGCAGCGCTCTTTAGCCGGACATACTCGTCTTGCGAATCGAGGTGTCTGCAGGAGCGATGAGCCTCACGCTCGCTGATCTGATGGCCGGACGTACTTGGCCAGCGCTGGTGTAGGATCCTGCCTGAGTAAGACAGGTGTACGCTCTTCGTGATCGGTCAGCATGTCGGTGATGCATGCTAGCACGTAGCCGAGCGTGTCTGCTCGAGTCTGATCTCGCAGCAGCCTGACGAACAGTCCAGCGTAGGACTCGGTGTCCTGTCTTGGAATGAGCCTTCTTGCGGCGGCTCACTTCAAGCGGCACTGACTTCTGATAGAGTGACCTCGGCCTTGCCTCGAGTGCCTGACACCTTTGAGATGAGTGAGACGTCCTCATTTGATACGAAGCCAGCTCGTGCGTATGCCTGCCTTTCCCTCCAGCCCGAGCGCTCGCTGAGACGGCAGACGTACCTCCCAAGGTATGCCCTTGGCTTTGATGCGCTCGGTGAGCAGGTCGAGCTTGGGCGACACTATCGCAGCCATGGCCTGGCCTGGCCTGATGAGTGTCCGCTCACGTGCTGTCCGAACGTCTGCGCGTTTTCAATTTGATCAACTTTGTCCTCGACCGGCCCGCCTAACAACACCCCACAATGGATCGCAAAGCATCTGGCAGTCGTGATGCGGCACCGGCTAAGACCAGCCGAGCACAGTCGATTGCATCGCGCACGCTCGCCAGCGCAGGACCTGTCAATCTCAATGGCACGAGAACATCGGCGCAAAGCAGCACAATTCCTACCGCCTCGTCCTCTAGAGCTCGCCCTGGCTCGACCGTGATCAGGCCAGAAGCTACACGACCACGTCCTGCTGTCAGTACGAGCGCCTCGTCGTCGAAAATTCGTCCCGTACCCGTCGCAAACACAGCGGAAGCATCACGTTCACGCCCTGGCGTCGCTACAGGCACTCAGCCTGCTGGCCCGTCGACCGTCTCGACGCGCATGCAAGTCGTCGTACGATGTCGAGGTGGATCGGCTGCTTCATCCGCCAGCGTCTTTGCCCGCCCAGATACCCAGGACAGCGCACGAGCGACAACTTTCCGCATGAGTCCCGTCAAGGGCACTGACATCATGGTAGACGTGCAGACGATATCCTCCCTCCCGCCACCCTCGCCAGTCAAGAACTCATCAGCTGTGTTAGCTGGCATCAGCCCGGCTGGAACGAGCACGATAGCGAGCAAACGAGAGACCCGGTATGAATACGACCACGTCTTTGGACCGGATGCCGATCAGGGATTGCTTCACACGCATGTCACCATGCCTATACTTGATCAAGTCATTCAAGGCTTCAGTTGCACCATTCTTGCGTACGGTCCCACCGGTACTGGCAAAACGCACACGATGATCGGTGACACAACACCGGTTGTCGGCACCTTTGCAGCCGATGCCGGCATCATCCCTCGCAGCCTGACACGTCTCTTCCATCTGCTCGAGCTACAAGGTACCGACTACTCCGTCTCCGTTAGCTTTCTCGAAGTCTACAATGAGCAGATCCGCGATTTGAGTGCTCCGCAGCAAGAAGGCGACGAACCTGTTGCGCTCGACATCTACAATGACCCTGGTCGACCGGGCGCAGTGACTGTCAAGGACATGAGGGAGACAACGATCACGTCAGCCGACAACGGTCTAGCCATTCTTCGCGCTGGTACCTTGCGACGACAGACAGCAAGTACCAATTGCAATGACCGCTCCTCGCGAGGTCATGCCATCTTCACCGTCAAAGTCACCGTCAAGACTAACGAGACTGACGTCAAAGGCGAAGAAGTCGTACGTATTGGCAAGCTTAACCTCGTCGATCTAGCAGGCAGCGAGAGCATCGCCAAATCGGGCGCTATCGAAGCCCGCGCAAGGGAAGCCGGTCTCATCAATCAAAGCTTGCTGTCACTGGGCCGCGTCATCAATAGCTTGGTCGAGAAGAGCACTACATCGGCTTCCTATCGAGAGTCGAAGCTGACCCGTCTGCTCGAAGAGTCTCTCACCGGTCGAACCCGTACTTGTCTGATCGCAACGATCAGCACGGTCAAAGACAGCGCAGACGAGACGCTCAAAACACTCAACTATGCTCGTCGTGCAAAGTCTATCGAGATCAATCCCCAACGAAACAGTACGACTACAAAGAGTGCACTGATCAGTCAATACAGTATCGAGATCGAGCGTCTCAAGCGAGATCTGATTGCTTCTCGAACGCAGCAAGGCGTCTACTTCAGTGATGAGAGCTGGCTCGAATGGTCATCGGCGCTAGAAGAACGCAAACGACTGATTGCTGACATGACACGCAAGAATGAGCTTTACCAGTCACAGCTTCTTACAAAGGACGAGCAGCTCGAGCAGACTGGCCGCTTACTATCGTCCCGAGACCGAGAGCTGGAACGCTTGCAGACGCTGCTAGATCAAGCCAATGATTGCAATGCCTCTCTCGAGTTGCAGCTCATGCGATCCCAGACGGCCGAAGACGTTGCCCGCCAGCTCAGCGATCAAGAAGCAGCCAAGCGCCTCGAATATCAGCAGATTGCGCTAGAGGCAAAGGCAACAGCCGATGGTCTGATCGACAAGATTGCTCGCTTGCAGGCACACGAGCAAACCACGCGAGCAACAGTCACTGCTGCACGCTCAGCTCTGCTTGACAGTCAAGATGCACTCCAGTCGGGCATTGGCACTGCAGTGGACTCGAGTAAGACTGCGCTGGACAACATGAAGCAAGCAATTGCTACAGTGTCTCGTGATAACGCTGAGGTGTGTCTGCTGATATTTGGGTGGAAGTGAGCTCACAGCTTTGCAGCGACTCGCTACTCTGTCTGGTGCACACGCCCAGATAGTCACTGCTGCGGACGTCGCAAACAAGCACATGAGCACGGTCGCGGCTAACAGCGATGCCATGATCGCCGATCTGAAAGACGGCATCGACGGAATGCTCAAGTCGTCCTGCGCCTCTTGGTCGCGTTCACTTCGATGCCTTACCGATCAGATCGATTATGCGCTGCACCTGGCCGTCAGCTCAGCTAAGCAGCAGCAGAAGACCGTAAGCAACGACAAATATCGTGCGGCTGAGCTGATCCGTTGACCAGGCAATTGCGTTTCTCGATGAGGCATGCCGGCTCTCAAATGATATTCAAAGTACTGTGGACACGAAGACAGACGAGCTAACGAAGCAAATGAGTGACCTCGTCGGACAGCTCGACCGTCTCGTAGAAGCGGACACTACCTCGCAGCAAGCAGACTACGCTCGGATCGAAGCTCTCGCCGCGACAGATCAGCAAACTGACGAAACGCGCATCAAGGCCATCACAGAAAGCGTCTCCGTCTTTCTACAGGAGCAGCTGGCCAAATTGGCGGACACTCGTCAGAAGGAGCTGCAAGCAAAGATTGCGACCGTCAAGGCGTCATCCGAGAAGGATCTGCTCGAGCGGCAAGGCTATTGTCACGCCATCTCCAATGATCTCGACTCCATCGGACACGGTCTCCGTGACCTTCGTCAGACAACCAAGATGTCTAATGCGAGCGGCGTCGAGCTGCATGCCGAAGCGAAAGCCCGTCTGCCCTCCGAGCTCAGTGCAATGGCCACAGGTTCGATCTCAGCGCAGGCAGAGGCTCAGAAGACCTTGAGCACCCTTGGAAACCACCTCGACGCGCACACTGCCGAAGCTAATGCCCTTGCTCTGCGTGTCGTTGGTCAAGCACAATGCAATGGCGAGCGGGCCGAAGCGTCACGTACCGCAATTGACACGATCACTAACCTTGCCGAAAGCGCATCTCGAGGGGATGCTTCGGCTGGCGATTCACTCGTTCGTCACTTGCATTCTGCCACGGACGGGGCTTCAAAGACAGTCCTTCTCGACCTCGCTGAGACCATGAGCTCAGTCAAAGCCAACAGTCGCGCGCTGACCGCGCAAACCAAGAAATTAGACGCCCTTCTACCAGCCCTGCCAACCGGCAAAACGCCTGCAAAGCGTCGCTGGCAAGCACTCGAAGAGGTAGGCCTTGAAATCGGCGGGACGGTCCCACGGATCGCTCTTGCTGAAGTCTCAACGAATCATGGCGGCCGGCAAAGCATTATCTTCGACCGTCCGACAAAGCTAGATCGCCGAGGCGACACGCACGAACCGACAAAGATGGCTAAGCTGTCTTGAGCATGCATTGTAGCATCCAGTGCAGATCTACTTGGTGGAGACCATCCTTTGGCGTTTCCTTGCGACAATGAGAGCATGATTGAGATCATTACAGGATGCTGCAATGATGGCTAGCGGATCCGAGTGAGCAGATCACATGGGAGCTACTACATCAATCGTGAGACCGCCAAGTGGGCAATGTGGTCGCGAACCTGCCCAACTCGGGCATCTGGCAGTGTCACACTCTGCAGAAGCGTCAGACGCCAAGTAGCCTACTTGTCGCAGCATGCTCACCAGTGGCAACGTTGATATTGTACGGCTTGTCTGCAACAGGACCGTCCTCGCCGTCACCGACTAGATGTGCTTTGAGCCAGGCCAACAGGAGCGCCGGACGAAACTCACCGAGATCCACGTTGAAGCCCACAAACGACGAGCAGCAGTGTCCCGATGGCCCGGCGAGGGCCTGCTTGACATATATAGTGTAGCTGGCGATTGTCAGCTCACTGCAACCATCGAACGATTGCGCATTCGTGTAGGAGATGACCTGAACAGCAGCATCGCTGCCAGCAAGCTGCAATAGTCTATCAGCGGCTTATGTGCTCTGTTGACCAGCAACGCACGTCGAACGCAGCAGGTACTGGTCCACTGATGTAGGCGGTACGAAGATTGAAAGCCAGCGATTTGCTCGTCGGGGCAAGTGAGTTAACGACGGAGAATTTGGCAGGGGAGCAGACTGTAGATCCACCGACTGACGTTATGCGAGTGAGTTCGATGACGTGCGGCAAAGCTTTTCGAACATACAGTTGACAGTCCATCTGAGGAAACATCCAAGATTGGCTCTTGCACTCAATACAGCCGTCGTAAGCGGCGTCGAACTTGCGATGCTTGCAATGGCCAGCATTGCCTACTGCTAAGGTCAGCAGGCTGGATATCAAGCTTAAAGCTGACTGACGAGGATGACTTTCATGATAAGATGCTTTGACTGCGACGTTTGCAAGAAGTGCGTTCGGCGGACGCTGCTACCACGGAATTGTGTTGACTTGAGACATTCTGCACGTGTCCCTCTGCTCGTCGCTATGATACTTGTCCGTCCGCTGGGGCTCGGGCGCTCCCTTCGCTCAGACCTGAGGTATCCAGCGAGCGGGTTATGGTCGTATAGAGGGCGCTTTTCGTACATGCCGCGTTGTCGGGCGGTAGAGGGCGCAAGTCTACTTCTGTCCGCGCTGCGGTTTATAAACGCACATGCATTTGTTTGCCACACTTGAAGATCCGATATGGCCGCATCGAATATGCTAACACGGGGCAGTGATCAGAATGTCGGTGGGTAGATTCGCAGATTGTTGCAGGTGACCCTGCCGGTGCAAGACGCTTTGCGAAAGCGAGCCAGTATGACTTGCTCAAAGCTGCACTGGTCAGATGAGCACCGTGAAGCGTATAGAAGATCGAGCAGCATTCAGGAGCCGCAGTCGAGGATATATGAAGTCATGACAAGTAATGGTACCCAGCTATGATTATGCATCCTTCTTTGATGCGATGACACGCAAGAGCAACACAGTGAGCTCCACGTCGATATACGCTTTGGGCATGTTTTGTCAAGTGGAATCGCATCCATTGGCCTGCTCGAGTTATGGAGGGGCTGCTGTGCTGAGTTGAAGCTGTGTGAATGTGTGCGTGTGCGCTGACTGTCTTTACTTACCCGGCTGCTAGCTTGACAAGCTGATAACCGTGCCGTAAGACGGATGCAAGAAGCTGACTATGGATCCACCTGCAGCACATATGCATCGTGAAGTGATTGGAACGACATGAGATAGCATGTAAAGGGCTTCCGGGGGACCGCCGATTCGCTACTGGATCCAAGAACAGGACGAACCGGCTCTGGGCGCGCCAATTTGGACGCGGCGAAATTGGATCTCAAGCTCGTCAAACGATATCATCTGTCAGCACACTTTCGTGCTATGCCTCGCAGACTTGCTCAAACCGAGATCCAACCATCCCCAAGGCTTCTGTAGCTCAAAACAACATGGAACGTGCCAAACAAAAAAAGCAGCAAAAGAAAACGCTTCACTCAGCCCGGATTCGAGCCGGGGACCTAGAGATAAATGTCTGACTTGATTTAACCAATTACAGTCTCTCGCTCTGCCAACTGAGCTACTAAGTGGAGATGTTGAAGGTACATGCCTAAGAAATATATACGGCTTAACTAGGTCCAGACAGGATCTGCAAATCGCGCACGTAGCGCATGACTGAGGAGTTGTGGACGTAGCCCTGCCCAGGCGTCACATACCTCATCTCGGTCAGCCCAAACAATCAAGGTGCTCACAAGACCGAGTAGTCTCCAAATAAAGTCAGTATGATCCTGTTCTGCGCTTGCCAGCTCGCACAGTCTATACATCGGACCGATAAGCGACGATATTTTGTAGAAGTCAGCCAGCCGGACCGCAGAGCCATTGCCGATGTGCATCGTCAATGGCTAGCAGAATGTGAGTAGGCGACACCTGTCGCAGGCATCGGAGGAGTCGGCCGCTTCTCACTGTCGAACGAGACTTTATGCTCGTAGCTGATAGAAGGCGAGATTCCGCACGGCGTCCATCTGATAGATGTTCGGTCATCAATAGCTCCTTGCTTGCGGTGAGCTGGACTCGTACAGTCTTCTGACGAGCTGACAGAGGCAGCGAGGTTGCTGTGGAATGCCAGAGCTATTTCTTGACGGGATCAAGTCTGCTGCGCCTGCTGGACCGTCAATCTGCTTGCATACCTGTATGCGAATGAGTGCTACTTCCGCCTCTTAGTTGACGAGTCGACATCATACGTGTGCCTTTGCAAGCCAATGCTCGCAGCAAAGGCTCAGTGCGCTAGATCATTGAGTGTATGACCCATCTGCTTGTATGTCCGTGGTGATGGGCGAATTTCGTCACCTCCAGACGCTGGCAGCTGTTGCTTTCGCGAAGGAGGACCTGGCGCTTGCCTGCCAGATTGGTGCTTCCTTACTCGACGAGATATTAGGCATTGAGTGTCAAATTGGGACCGGCCAAGCGCGCAGACGGATCCGCATTCTCGCAGCCCACACTGGCAGAGCTCGAAGGTGATTTCTGAACTCGTCTCTGGGCACCGCACACGTGTGCTCGTCATGATCATATGCTTTTTGCAATTCTTGTTTTGCTTTGACGACGCGACAAAATGCGCGGTTGGGCCATCGCAGTCTATTGATCAGTCATAAAAGCTCGAGCGTTCGCGTTTGCGGCTGGTCGAGCATGCGAGACCTGAGTGTGCCATGTTTTTGGCATGACGGTCTGACTGCAGATTTGCAGCCTATCTTGAGGTACAGAGCAAGGCAACTTTTGTGGGCAGCGGCTGCTTCACACGTCTGACGCAAAGAATTAAAGCCCGTCGGCTTCTTTGAGAGATACGACGGCGAGTCAGCACAAGATCCAAAGCATTCTGGACGAGAAAGCAGTCAGCCGTCACCACTCCCTCGTACGTGATCGGACGATTCGCTGCGCATGTCTGAAAGGTGGCAAGCACATCGAGAGCACTATTGCCTCTGAAGCATTCTGCCTCGTAGATGCAGATGCATCTCTATGAAGCTGTCCAGGGGAGGACGGCTAAGTGAGGGCTAGGTTGACACGATGTGCGATGATACGTTTGATCAGGCCTCAGGTATCACGATGGCCCCACATGCCACAAGTGGGGCCCGCTCTCGAATTTTTGAAGGTAAGGTGCAAGCAAAACGCAACATCAGTATGGCTTTCAGTGCGCTCTAGTATCTAGCCTGTTGCTCAGCTGATGTCGAGTGTCACAGCACCGAGAGGAGCGCCCAGAGGTGCCCCGAGAGGCCGCGGCGGATTCAGTGGTGGCAGAGGTCAGCAACAGCGTCAAACTCCAGATTTTCGAGCTCATTCACCATACAGGCGGCGGCTTCGCATCTCGAGGCGGTGATCGTGGTGGTCGTGGTGGCTCCCGTGGTGGTCGTGGAGCTCCCAGAGGTCGTGGTGGTCCGCCGGGCCGAGGCGGTCGTGGTGGTGCGCGAGGAGGCAGAGGAGGAGCCAAGTCAGGCGGTCCCGGCAAGGTCATCATCGAACCTCATCGTCATCCGGGAGTCTTCATCGCAAAGGGCAAAGAGCATCTTCTCGTCACTCGTAACCTCGTCCCCGGCGAGTCCGTCTATGGCGAAAAACGCATCACGGTTGAAGAGACTGTCGCAAATCCTGCAGAGGGCATGCCAGATAAGATCAAGATAGATCACAGAGTCTGGAACCCTTTCCGTAGCAAATTGGGCGCATCGTGAGTGCCCTTCAGGCTGCTCAGCTTGGGCTAAAGATCTGTGCAGCATCCTCGGCGGTCTTGACAATATACACATCGCGCCAGGCAAAAAGGTCTTATATCTTGGGGCAGCAAGCGGGACATCAGTCTCACACGTTGCCGATATTGTCGGCGAAAAAGGAATGGTCTATGCTGTCGAGTTCTCGCCGCGAAGTGGAAGAGACCTCATCGCAATGGCCAAGAAGCGTACAAATGTGGTGCCAATCGTCGAAGATGCGAGGATGCCCAATCGCTACCGCTTCATCGTGCCTATGGTAGACGTTATCTTTGCTGATGTTGCACAGCCAGATCAATCACGGTGCATATGACCCGCTGGAGTTGCTACGTCTGCTGACACTGGCTTGCTTCGGACAGAATTTGCGCGCTGAACGCGCATCACTTTTTGAAGAATGGCGGACATCTGCTCATTTCTATCAAAGCAAGCTGTATCGACTCGACCGCCCCAGAGGAGGTCGTTTTTGCATCCGAGGTCAAGAAGCTGCAAGCCGAGATGTTCAAGCCTCTCGAGCAGCTCACACTCGAACCTTACGAGCGCGCTCATGCGATGGTCAGTGCGACGTACCTCCGCCATAAAGCCTGATATTTGCTTTGATGGCTGTCTTGTAGCAAGCATGTACCAATGATAGTGCATTCTGCATTATCGCAAATGTTTTACGTCTGCGTCGATGTGGCCCGCCCACAGATCAACACAGACCTGCTTGCGCGTACCAGGCTCTTCATATGTCGGAACGGTCCTTCTCGCTATCCGCCGGTCAGCTCGGTATCTGTCCAACGGGGCCAATGCTTGTTCACACTGACACTCTGTGTTGACATGAACACGTCGTCGGCAGTCCAAAGCTAGCCTGCGCACCTGCTAGACGCCAAGTCACGAGACACTTGCGCTGCCAGCGCTCGATGGCTCGAGAAAGCGCGTTCGTACAAGTCCAAGGAATACCATAAGGCTTGATCTATCAATCACTTAACGATCCTTACCAAGGTGAGCCTGCCATAAGCCTTCGAGCATAGCCGGTGCTATCGTGACAGATGTGCAAGGGTCTTGGCTGGACTCCCACGAGGCCCACCATCGCTCTCCGAGGATTGCCGTCAGATTCTCTCGCGGCCCTCTGTCGTATATTCGCACATCCGGCTCGATGGCGGCAATGAAGCCCTGATGCCGTCTGTTGTCGCTATGTATGCCGTCTGCAGGTATCCAGAGTCGCAATCGATCGTCAATGTTGCCACCATGCCTGCGCCAACGACGCGCTCGCTGGACCTCGACGGTCCAAACACCCTGAGCGATCTGCTGCGTACCGACGATGAGCAAAGCCAGAGCGACAAGCTGGACAAAGACTGCGATTGTCACAATGAGTAGAGTGGCCACGCGAGGCTGCGACAAGAGATAGTGAGGATCGCTGGATGCGACAGCTGATCGAGGTACGACGAGCGCCAGATCAGGCTGGTGCTCTACGATGCGGTCTAGATGCCAGTAGCCAAGCAAGAGGCCTATGAGCCATCTACAGACTCGCGTCATGGGCTGAGCTACTCTCAAACTACCGCAAGCTCACCTAAAGCCAGGACCACCACTCCAGGAGTACCAGTGATGCCACCACTCTGCTGCAAGCAACTCATAGCCCAGGCTGTCCGTCGTCCAGGTAAGCTCGACAACTTTACTGACTTGTGAGATCGTCAGTGGCAGGATGACGCTGAGTGCAAGCGTCAAGAGAGGCTGAACGAAGAAGCAAAAGTGTATGAATGCCTTGCCCGAGGCCGGCGATGTGATACAAGTGCCAAACCAGGGGCAGCAATGGTCAAATCCGAGCCGACAGCGTTTGCAATCCCGACAGTGTCTCGCGCGCGCAGGCCGCCAAGAGCCATTGCAGGCGTCTTGCCAACACCTGGTAGGCTCGCCTTGCCTGTCACATTCGAATATAACTCGCTTTTCTCTGACATCGTCTGGTACTGCTCGAGGTGGTCTGGAATGGTCTCGAGGCAGCAGGTAGACGCTTAGATAGTTGTACATCATTGCACACAGTAAGACGTTGAACCCGACACAGTATAGCACGGCCGAGCGGGGCCTTTGCAAAGTGTAATAAAGGTAGGGCGTCGCGTGAAGCGACACGATTCGCCATCCATGGATTATGAATACGAAGAGCGCCGGCGGGATGACCCTCCCTGACGCATAAGGTCTGACTGAGCTTGAGAGAGAGTAGATCATTGACTGTCTCACCAAGAAGACGATTTGCTCTGAAGCCATCATTGATTTGAGGAAGCTTCCTTGTGGTTTCAAGTGTCGCGGGAAGAGCAGCGGCGCCGACGATCTCTAAAGCAGCCTGCGTATGACTTGCAGGCTCTATCTTGCGTCCTGAGGTCGTTCTGAGCGCGGTCATGGGTATAGATTGTGCAGAAGCATATGCATGCTGTAGGCTATTAAGACAGGCGGGCAAGTGAACGCGAAGGTGCCGAAATTCAGAAACCGTGCTACAAAATCAAGTAGACCTGCCACGCCGAGCTGAACTGATCAACGAAAGTGAGGTCACCAAAGCCTCTGTTCAGAAAGATAGCACGACCAGGCAGCTGCGCTTGCACCTGATCGGTATTGCTTGGCAGCTCTGATCAGTAGGCTCGAAGAGGACGCTCTGACGAGTTGGTGTGCTCACGCGAGCGAGCCCACCGCGCCTGCCTACTCGACGTGCCCTCTGTGTTGCTGGTGCCTGTCGCAGGTTACACACTTCCTCGACCCTGCAAGAGAGCCTGATTGCCTGTCGCCAAGCGCAACGTCGCCGAACGACGAGCTGGCTATCACCTCGTCAATCGTGATAGATCAAGCTCGCTGTGGCCGACTCGGGCAGAGTAGAACATCTCTTCAGACTTGAGAGGATCTCTCCCGAGCGAGCGACAGAATGCTTCCCTGGAATCCGCCCGCCAGTCTAGGTCTAGGCACTCACACTACGCCTGGCGCGTCCTCTAACCAGGCCAGCACGCAAGAGGCCTATGCCGCCAACTCTCAGCAGCAGCCACTTCAGACTTCCCCGACCAATCAGAGCCAGCAAGCAAATCTGCAAGGACCGCAATCTCAGCTCGGTCCAGCTCAGCAGCAGCAGCAGCAGCAGCAGCAGCAGCAACAACAACAACAGCAGCAGCAGCAAGGCCAGCCTCAACAGGGTCCTGCCCAAGCTGCAGAGGGCGCCTCGCCATGGTCACAAACCCCACCTGTCAATCTCGCATCTGTGCTACACTATCTCCAAACCGAATGGCGGCGCTACGAGCGAGAGCGCAACGAATGGGAGATCGAGCGTGCCGAGATGAGGGCGAGTCGTGCGCGTGCGTATCTATCTCATGTGCTCAACGAATTCGATGGCAGGCTCGTATAGCGCTGCTCGAAGGCGAGCGCAGGGGTGTCGAGAATCTCAAAACAGACCTCATGCGACGCGTCAAGATGCTCGAATACGCGCTCAGACAAGAAAGGTATGTTCTCGTGCGTTCTCGAACGACTATAGCTCATCGCCCAAACTTTTAGGTCAAAGTACCTCAGCACGAACGCCGCAGCTGCCAAAGATTCTGCAAAGCCCAAGGACGGCTCCGAGTCAGAACAAAAGAAGGAGCCAGCATCGGCGATACCGCCGGGCAAGCAAGTCGCGCTGAAGCTCAATGACGATGTCCTCCTCTCGAGCGGCAATTCGACAGGCAGCAATAGTCCACGCAATGAACCTCGTGAGCTCAGCCGAGGATCGTATATGAAAAGCAGTTCCTGATGAATCCGCTCAGTTCCTTTGCCCGAGCTAGCTGCACCAGCTGCCGGCCCAAGCAACACGCTCAATATCGCACCTAATATCACCCGGCCAGGTTCAGCTGCAGGTATGGTAGCCAATGCTGGTCCCGCAAACGGCAGTAATCTGTCTGCGTTCCATGCTCCCGTTGGTGCATCTACGCAGGCTGCATGGAATCCGGCACTCGGAAGAGACCCCAGAGGTCGAGCAAGAAGTCGCGACTATCTTCGCCAGTGCCTGCAGGAAATCACATATCTCACTTCTTCTGCCAATCTCAACCCTTTGCCTGCAAAGACGCCTGCCGGAATGCAAAGACCTCGCAAACTGCTACCCGAGAATGCCCCTGTTCCTGCCGCACAGTTCACCGGCGTTCCTGCTCCGTCGGTCATACGCGCTGCCGGCACATCCCCGACTGCGGTAGAGTTGTCAGCTGGCACAGGTTCAGCCGCAGAGCCTCTCAAGTCTGCTGTCACTACTGGGCCGTCCCCGCTACAGGCCGAAGTTACCGTCGAAGAGCAAGCCGAAAGTGCTTCCTTTGCGGCACCCGAGCTTCCTGACAAGGAAGCCAAAAGTCTAGAAGCCCGTGATTCTTCAACAACCAAAAGTACGACATCTGCTGCTGCGCTGACGAACGGAATTCGTGTCAATGGCGTCAGCAAGGGCCCGCATATGCTCGAAAGCGAGACTGAAAGCGAGAACGAGGCTTTCGCTGGCAAGATGGTAAACCGAGTGCGGTCAGATTCGGCCTCGACAGAGGTCGGGAGGGAGGATCGACTTGATGACGAGCTTACCCACGCCACCTCAACGATCAACGGCAAGACCAGCGTGCCATCAGAAGCCAAGGTATGGCAGACGCGCAAATCGCTGAGAGGGTCAGCACCTCTCGAGCTGGCCTTCGATTGTCCTAACAGCTGACGCAATCTCGGCAGTCATCTTGACAGTGTCCGGGCGCTCACTTTTGACCGGCGTGATCTCACAATGGTCTCTGGCGGCGATGATCTGACCATCAAGATCTGGCGCGCTGATATGCATCATCGAGATGCGCAGTCCGGGTCAGTGAACACGCTTTATGAGCGCGTATGTCACGCTCATCTCAGCTCCAGCTTGCCGCCTCTGCCCGAAGAGCTACCGCAAGCGACCTTTCGGGGTCACAGCGAGGCGATCACAGCCCTGGCTATATCGAGCGACTCGAAGCGAGTATACAGCGCGAGTCTAGATCAAACTGTGCGAGTGTGGAGCATGCCTGCTCACGATGCAGAGCCCTATGGTCCTGTCAATCCTGCGGTTAAGCTAGCCGTCTTCGAAGGCCATGCTGACGCGATTTGGGATCTCATTATCCTTCCACTGCCGACGCAGGACCAAGAGGTGCTCGCGACAGCCTCTGCAGATGGCACCGTCAAAATATGGAGCACCAAGGATCTCAAAGCGCCGCTCCAGATGAGCTGGACATATGCAGGCAACGAGCCCGCAGAGGCCGAACAGCCAGGTCCTCGTCCGACACCTGTGTGCTTGGCAGTCTGTCAGACCGACTTGAAAAAGATTGCAGTAGCGTACACAAACGCAATCGTCAAGCTCTTCGACTTTGAGACTGGCGTCCAGACGCTGGCGCTCAAATCTGACGAATCCTATGGTTCGTTTTCGTCAGACTTTCGATGACCTGCAACTGATGAGAAGCTCCAATGCAATATAGATGGTACACGAGCGACGCAGATCAACGCGCTCGCGAGTCATCCTACGCTACCACTGCTCTTCAGCGGGCATGAAGATCGAGCGATCAGAGTCCTTGATCTCGCAACAGGTATGACTGCACAAATGAGAAGCGGCTCTGCTCATCATCAGTGAGCGGGCAGGACAGTGCACATACTCGATCGAAGCGCATCAAGACGCGATCACGAGCCTGGATGTCAGTCCGTCGGGCCTGTTTCTCGTCTCTGCCAGCCATGACCGCTCGATTCGATTCTGGGACGTGATCCAGACGCGATCTTGCGTACAGGAGATCACGAGCCATCGCGTCAAGGGAGCAGAGGGCATTCTCGTGGCACGCTATCATCCTTCTGCGCCTCTGTTGGCGACAGCAGGGGCAGACAGCCTCATCAAGCTTTATGGCTGATTACTCAACGAACGAAAGTCTCTTCATCGTCGCACGAGAAGCGACGCTTAGATGTATACTGTCTAGCAAGTATCTGTACCACCTGCATCGCATGCTGTCTCTGCCCCGCTCTGCAGCTTCACATACTTGACCGGGCATTGCAATGAACAGACGCGCTCAGAACGGCTTGTCCTCATCAGGCTTGGTGTCCTTGTAGTACTCCTTGACCTATCGGAACTCCGTCAGGGCGTCCGTGCAGGCTGCGAAGGAGACTGACCAGCGGAACCTTGAGGAGGACATCCTGCTGGAACTTCGGGATAGAGCTCGCATAGACGAGAATGCCACCCTGGTCATGCTCTGTATCAGCCGAGGCGTGCAGCGGAGAGCAGTGTGAGACAGACTGCAGCAGCGACACCCCAGACGGCGAGTGTGGGCGCCCATCGCATCATGACAGAGGGCGTGATGCTCATGATATTGAAGGCTTGTGCCTTGACGGGCATGGCGAATCGAGGTTGTCTGTCCGTTCTCATGAGCTCACGGTCGATCAGGAGGAGACGGATCCGCTGACGGCTTGGGTGCTGGCGCTTTGGCCATCCTCAGCTGGGTCGTCCGCATGTCTCACGAGGCTGCTCTGCTCGTCTTGCCGGGCAACGCTGGCGGGCAGAGAAGAAGCGCGAAAAGGCGCTCGTTCGCCCCAGCGGCCCTGCGCTCACCCGTCAGTCAGTCAGTCAGTCAGTCAGCGATGTCAGCAGCGTCAAAGCGGTACGACATGGCCGATGGTGGCTCCCTCCTCGAGCTGCAAGCAGAACTGAGCAAACACCAAGCTCGACTGGGCAAGCGAGAGTCTCCCAACCCCTCTGCGAGCTCCAAACCGACCAAACTCGGCTTCCGAGCGACAGTCGAGAGCTCAAAGGACAAGCAGCTCAGCCAGTGGGCTAAAGAATCCAAGGAGCTCATCAGGTCCCGGCAGCAGAAGCAGAAGAATGGCGCAAAATCGGTGAAGAAGCGAAAGACTGATCACGTCGTCGATGCTGTTGAGGACCGGTTCAGGCTCTGCCAGCCGTCATCGGATCAGATTGCTGCTGCACTCGAACGCAAAGCTAAAGCATACGACTTGCTCAAGTCAGGCTACACCACCTCCTTCACCCTGAATAGGTTTTAGCTGACCTGAGCATGCCACGCACAGACGAGGCAAGACGGCGGGCCTGACTGAGGCTCAGATTGCGACCTTCTCCGTCGACTTTGACAAGAAGGCGTGGGACAACCCCAAGTCTGAGGACTCTGAGGACGAAGGGCAAGCGACTGCTCTTCCGGACGACGAACTCGTCGAATATGTGGACGAGTTTGGTCGCGCAAGGATGATGAAGCGTAGCGAAGTGCCTCGTCCGGGCCAAGCATCGCCAGATGGACCTGCTTCCATCGGCGATGGCACCTTTAAAGCTGCACCAGAGAACATGTGCGCCTGGTACATGATCGATCTGCACGAGCTGACAAGCCGTGTACAGGTCAAATCTCTACTACGGCGATCAGACGACTTTTGCAACGTATGAGCCCACAGAGGAAGAAATTGCAGCGCGGCATGCCAAGGTCGAGGCTGCCTTCAAGCCACTCGAGACGCATTACGATCCCAACAGCGAAGTACGAGAGCGCGGTGCGGCGGCCTATGCCTTCTCTGCAGACGAAGCAAAACGGCGCGAGCAGCTCGAGGATCTCAGCGCCTTACGCAAGGAGACAGAAGCCGAACGCTTCCTCGCTACGACCAAACAGACGCCTGCAGAGAAGCGTGCAAACGAGCTCGCACAACGTAAAGCGCTCATCGAAGCCAAACGGGCTGCTCTGCTCGCCAAGCGCGCGCCGGCTGCCGAGGCATCCCAAGCCTCTGCCAAGCCTGCTCGGCCCGATGCTGCATCGTTCCTAGACTGACCCTTGCCTGCATCTGTTGTGGTGTTGTTGTGTCACTATGTATCGCCCGCTTCACCCTCCGCTGACGGGCGGAATGACAGCGACAGTGTCACCCGGCTTGAGCTCATGCTGCGCCTCTTCGTCTCTGGGGACGATCTCCTCATTGACGCACCATGCACTCTGACCGAGTACTGCAGCCAGCTCTTGGCGTACGCCAGCATGTCGGTCGAGCAAGATGGAGCTCAGCTCCTTCAGTTTCGTGCTGACGGCTAACTCGATCTCTTCGGATGACACGCCGCCCAGCGCAGTCCGAGCGGATGCAAAGTAGAGCAGCCTGATCTGCGCCCGTCCACGTGCATCAACATCTGTCAGCTCCGTCCGAGCATTGAGACACTCACGATCATCGCCCAAAGCACACGAGCACGAGCACGAGCGTGCCGCGGATGGGCTCAGCTCAAGCTCGAGATGGACCGAGCAAAGTCGAGCCCAGGCCGGTCTGTCGAGATGCTCAACGGTGTCGATTTCCGATCGCTCGCAGGTCTCACACCTCGCAATCAGGCCTATCTGCTCAAAGGTCGGCCGGTCTCCTGCTCGTCCTCGTGACTGCATGCTCACGCGGAGGGCGTTTGATGACGCAACAGCTGGCCTGACGACCACACTCGAAGTCCTGTGCTGTCCCCTCCCGAACCTAGCCAGACGACTCGGTCTGCCACCGAGCGAAACAGAAACCATTGTCAATGAGATCGCAGCAAGTCGTGTGCCCAAGCCCATCAACGTCGGCCATCTCATCTCTGCACAGCTTGCAGACAGCACGCCTTCGTACGAGGATTGTACAGAGCTCATCAATCGGTCCGCTTGCATCGCAACAGGCGACACGCATTTTGACGCGCTTCTCGGCGGCGGCATACGCGTAGGCTCATTGACCGAGGTTGTAGGCGCAGCGTTAGTCAATTTAGCGCAGACACGTACATGTAAGCTCACAGCATGGGTGCAGATCAGGTGGCAAATCCCAATTTGGCCTCAAGCTTGCACTGTACGCTCAGTTGCCGAGCACGAGCAATATCGCCCCAGGAGGCGTCATCCATATCACTTCCGAGGCAAGCTTCGCCAGCGGCAGGTTGCTCGAACTTGCAGACCAGCTCGAGCTGCAAGGAGACCGTTCGCCCCGAGAGTTCCTTGACAACATCCATCTGACGCATTTGCGTGATATGGAGACACTCGAGCATATCGTCTCATATTCTGTGCCGGAGCTCATCAACCGGCACGCGAATCGACCGTCGCTAGGACATGACAATGATGCACGAGAGGCGAAGCGGCAAAAGAAAGGAAGCCTTCTGCCGATCAGATTGCTCATCATCGACAGTCTTGCCGCTGCCGCTCGAACAGAATGGGACACATCCAAGTCAGGTATGTTCGAGCGATCCAAGTCGCTGATCGATCTTGGCGAGAAGTTGCGCTGTCTGGCAGAGCGATACCGAATCGCCGTCGTCGTCATCAATCAAGTCACGGACGATTTCAGACACCAACCTGGCGCGCCGGCAACACTGACACCCGAGGCTACTCAGTCGGATCCAGCCGAAGAATTTCTCACTTCGACGCCGACCATGCAAGGCGGATTACAGAGCGAGATGCCGGCAGAGCTAGTGTACGCACGACAACACAAATACTTTGGCGGTCAATCTGCTCGTCTCCGCAAGACTGCCGCGCTGGGACTGCAGTGGACCAATTGTATCAGTACACGTCTCATGCTCAGCCGGATATCATCGCTCTACGAGAACGACGGGGTGACGCCTGCGATGACGGACGAGACGGAAAGCAAAGCGCAAGCCTACTCTGCGAGACGACGGGCGACGCTCATCTTCAGTCCCTTTGCACCTCATGCGACACTCGAATGGAAGCTCGACAAGGCAGGCTACAGAGCTCTCGGACCGCCTGCCCTCTGTGAACGCTACACGCATCGCGATCGCGGGTAAAGCCGCGCGTTGAGACTCGTCAAATGTTGTTGTACATCGACTTGCACACAATTTTTGGCTCGACGAGTCATCGATATCGACATGGAGAACGGCTCATCACCTCTCATCGTGGGCGGACCTAACGGCACAACAGCGCCACAGACCAACGGTACCAACGGCATCTCTCGGACGGCAATGACCAATGGATCGACCAGCCTGCTAGGCCAATCGCAAGGATCAGGCACCTTCAACGTCAAGAGCGGCCTTGCTCAGATGCTCAAAGGGGTCAGTCCCGGGCCCGATTGTGCTCTTGGACTCGGCTGAACAGTGGCCACGATTGACAGGGCGTCATCATGGATGCAAGTCGTCGTCAAGCACGCTCATCTCGATGGGCAAAGGGCTGATGTCGAGATCGCGATTGACAGGTCATGAACGTCGAACAGGCCCGCATCGCAGAGGAAGCAGGAGCATGCGCCGTCATGGCACTCGAGCGCATCCCTTCAGAGATCAGAAAGCAGGGCGGCGTCGCTCGCATGTCAGATCCTGCGATGATCAAGGATATCATCGAGGCCGTTACTATCCCTGTCAGCCTTGTCCAGTCGCTTGCTTGTCAGTCATGCTGACGTTGGTCGTACTCCAAGGTCATGGCAAAGTGCCGCATCGGCCATTTCGTCGAAGCACAGATCCTCCAAGCACAAGGCGTCGACTACATCGACGAGTCCGAAGTGCTTACGCCGGCTGACCCTGCCAACCATATCGCCAAGCACGCCTACAAGGTTCCCTTTGTGTGTGGCTGCAAGAACCTCGGCGAAGCGCTACGCAGAATATCAGAGGGCGCAGCGATGATCAGAACCAAGGGCGAGGCAGGCACGGGCAATGTCATCGAGGCCGTCCGCCACCAGCGCCAGGTGCAGTCTGAGATCCGCAAGGCCGCTGCTATGGTACGTGTAACCCGGCCTTGCTCTTTTGTGTCGCGAGCTGACAGAGTGAGACAGTCCGATGAGGAGCTGTACACCTTTGCAAAGGAGATCTCTGCGCCATACCATCTGCTCAAGGAAGTCGCGCGTACAAAGCGTCTACCCGTCGTCAACTTTGCCGCGGGCGGCATCGCAACCCCTGCCGATGCAGCGCTCATGATGGCGCTCGGATCGGACGGCGTCTTTGTTGGCTCGGCCATCTTCGACTCTGAGAACCCAGGCGTGGTCGCAAAGGCCATCGTCCAGGCAGTGACGCACTACCAAAACCCGCATATGCTCGCCCAGGTGTCTACTGGCCTCGGTAAGCTCATGAAGGGCGAGAACGACCTCAACAGAACAGGCCTAACGAAGATGAGCGAGCGCGGTTACTAGGCCACTCCCGGCGTTGTATCATCTGTCTGTGCATAGCTACCGCAACGGAAAGATCCCGAGCACAGCTGCACTTCCGAGCTCTGAGTTTGTGAGACAACAGATCAAACATGAAATCAGCCATGCTCGTCATTCTTGGTGCGTGCACAATAGTAGCTGGGACACAGGCGCCCTTTGCCACAGTGAATACGTGTAGGCAAAGTTGAGGGCTCGACCCCTCGTGTGGCACTAAGAGACTTTTGGCAGGGTTGCTCGATGATGCCGGCGAGCTCGCCAGTGATGGCGAGAGATACTCGGGACACACTGTCAGTGGCGAACTAGACTTGATCATAGCAGGCGTCAAAGGCGGATGCGGTAGGACCACGCAAGTCCAGCTTAGCGAGACCTTTCTCCACGCTGACGTTCATTGCAGGCTGCGCTGCGTCGATGGCCGGATCGTCGCTCCTAGCAAGCTTGCTGACATCCCGACTTCGATCGTAAGCCTGACCTGTCGTAAAGTGGCCGGCCTCTGCGCCAAACACGGCCCATGACCAGGGGCTAAGCAGCTTTCGGCCACTGCAGTCTGCCCTGAAGTGCATTCCACTGCTCCAGAGTATCCTTGCCGAGCTGAGCGACAAAGTCCTCTGCGCTCGAGACGCGCTTGATGAGTCCGACTGATGTGCCAGACCAGCAGACGAGACGAGAAGCATCCTTGCTTTTCACGGCCTCTTGATAATCGGCCTTGACGTCGTCCTCTGATCGGCCTGCTTGTAGCTCTTTGTATGTCACATTCATGATGCCTCTGCCATCGACCTGCTTGGGCCAGCTTGTTGTGCCGCGCATGACATCATAGACCATCGTGCGCGTTGTCTCTGTGCCGTGAGAATTGATCATGAGCTCCTTCTGAGCGTCAGAATAGAGCGACTCGTGCGTAGCGACTAGCGCTGTGCCCAGCACGATGCCATCTGCGCCCAGCGCAAGCATCGAAAGAACTTGCGAGGCTGTCACGATGCCTCCCGCCGCAAGGACAAGCTGATCGTACTTCTTGTTGCTCTTCACGGTATCGATGACTTCGGGCAGGAGTGAGATGTTGGGCAAGCCGACCGAACTGCCGTGGCCGCCAGATTCCGACCCTTGAGCGATGATGACATCGACAGGCAGATCAGCCGCCTTTGCCGCATCTGCCGTGTTGGTGACGAGCACAAAGATGATGACTCTCGGATGTTGAGGCTCACGTAAGAACCGGATCCAAGGCTCCAGATCGTTGCCGAACGACAGCCAGATGGCTCTGCATCGTTGGGCAGACACGGTGAGCTTGCGCCTTGATGCCGGCTCGTCTACATCTAGCTTGAAGCCAGTGAACCCATTGCCGATCGGGAGTTGATCCTTGGACGAGCCTAGCAAGCCAGCCGCATGATCATACTCCTCTTGCATCTTGGCAGCATCGGCATCCTCCATCGACATGAAGCCGAAGCCGCCCGCGCGAGAGACGGCCGCTGCGAGCCTGCTGCCCGCTGCACCGGCCATGGCAGCGCCCACAAATGGCAGCCGGCATCCGAGTAAGCGAGTGAGAGCTGTAGGCAATGCGACAGACATCCTCGAGCTGACTGGAGTTCACTATCCAATGACTCGAGCGCGTCGAGCACGCGCACTCAGGCCGGGGACCGCCGCTTCCCCGCGTTTGACGGTCTAATGAGAGCGCAGATGTGAGACAATGAGCCCTTTTGGCTTTGTTAGTTGGACAACAACAGACAGTATAGGTTGCGCTGGGTATGAGCGACTGCTGTACACTGAGGATATTAAGCGATGAGCTTGATCAAAGGGCAGCCTTGCCGGCGGTCTCGCGCAAGAAGCAGGCGACGATGCCAGAGATGACAAAGAGCGAAGCAGACACATAGAGGGGTATGCTTGTCGTCAGACCGGCATAGGTTGCGATGATGGGCGCCTGCAGGCCACCGATGCGATTGAGCGATGATAGGATGGCTTCTGCCGTCCCTCTGTTCGGAGACGGGATCGATTCCGGAGAGACACAGTACAAGATACCGTACATACTGTTCTGGAAGAAACCGGCAGCATAGTTGATACCGAGAACGGCCGAATTGGTTGTGGCGATGGTGAAGATAAAGAGGAAAACGCCCACAGCGACAGTCGAGACGGCCAGGGCGAGCTTACGACCGCCCAGAGAGAACTTCCCGCCACTCCGTGTTCGTTCGACAAGCCAAGATGCAAAGAGCGATCCGGGAATGCCAGAAGTCGAGATGATAGCATAATTTTTGTAGGTCGTGTTGACGCTCGTGGCGGCGGATGCCGATGCCGCTTTCTGAGCCAAGAATGTGGGCAAGAAGGCATTATAGAGCGGGTAAGCGATACCAATGGCGAGCCACAGCCACATCAACAGGGTAAAGTTGATAGCAAGCTTCGTGGTCGAAAAGAGAGGCTTGACGTGGGCAAGAGAAACTTCTGCCAAAGCGCGTTTGACGAGCTCCTTGTTGGTATATTTGATCTCCGACATGTCTGAATCGGGCGACCGAAGCTGAAGATCACGCAGAGTAAGACTGATCTCTTTGCCGTTAGCTTTCGCAATCGTGTGCATGACGTCGAGCGCCTCCTGATCTCTGCCTCGCGCAATGAGATATTTCGGCGACTCTTGAACTTTGAAGACGAGGAAGCGGACGAGAAACATAGCCGTCGTCAGTGCTCCCAGGGTATACAGCGTGTATCGCCAGCCTTGATTGTTCTGATTCGTGCATGGCACATTGTCGGGGCACGAAAAATTGACGATGAAGACCCATGCGATCAGAGATGCGATCAGCTGCTACCTATCAGCACAGAGTGAGTGCTGAAAGGCGAGCCGCTCACCTGACCGACTGACCACCAGAGTGACATCAGCACGAGCGTCCACTGTTGTGCTGCTGGTACTTGATCGAGAAAGAATGTAGAGTCGACAGGGAGCGAGCCACCGACGCCGAAGCCCGTGCAAGCGATCAAGCTGCACAGAGCAACGAAATTGGGCGATGCACCTGCCGCTAAGCCAAAGACGCCAGAGAGTCCTTTGCAAACGTTGAGCCAGACGTTCCCATCTCGAGAGCGCGCGACACTTGCCTAGCGTGATGTTGAAGCTCAATCTGCGGCCAACAATGTCGGCACTGACGCCCCAGAGACTGGCACCCAGGATCAAGCCAACGTAGAGCGAGAGCGTCACAAAGGCGACGTGGCCTCCCGGCGGGCTTAATTCACGGGTGATCTGAGGCAAGATGATGGCGACACCCTGTAGCCATATGTTGTCATTGAGGAAGCCGAGGGAGCAGAGCATGAAGAGCTTGTAGTGATATGCGCCCCATCCGATCTGGCTCATCGTTGAATTGATGAGTCCGACTTTGTAGAGAAAAATCTCATCGACACCATTGTCACGAGCGCGTTCGGCAGAGGCATCATCCTCGACGGTGACCTGCCCTCCGAACTTCTCTGGATCTTTCTCCCCAAGAGAGTCAAGCTTCGTTTGGGCTCTCTCATTTTGCCCATCCTTGTCGCTCAGGTCTTGCTTCATTGTGCCAGCGTCATTAGTCCGTTCTTGCTCTGCGTTCCATTGCTTCTCGCCTGGGGCACTGAAGTCAGTGTTCATGTCGCTGATCGACGACGGGCGAGTGGACACAGGCTTGAGAGCTCGAAAGTGTCGACGACGAGTCCTAGGAGCCGCGAGATCTGACAAAATTCGGTTCTTCTGTCTTGGCAAACCAAGCTCTGTGGGTTTATTTGGCGTCGATCGCTCACGGAAATCTCAGCGCTCAGTCTCAGGAGACAGGGGGCACGATGACGCGATGACAGTATTCGTCACGAGCACGAGAGCACGCCTGTTGGAACAGATAAATAGTGCCACATGACGAAGCGCACTGCTCCTTACGGTTCGTGGGAGTCTCCGCTCTCCGCGGAGCTCCTGACCCAAGCGACTGTCGACATCCGATACGTCTTCGTCGACAGCGTGACGCATGAGCATTACCACATTGAACTTCGTCCGAGCGAGAAAGGACGCAATGCTATCGTCGACGCTCACGGCAAGGAGCTCTCCTCGACAACAGCTTACGATGCTCGTACACGCGTTCACGAATACGCCATAGGCTGTGCCGTTGCTAGGAATGGCCGAGTCGTCTTTCCCGACTTTACGAGCTTCGATGTCTTGCGTACCGACAAGAGCTCAGGAGAGTGGTCAAAGGCAGTCTCGGTCGTGCCCAGACATCCTGCCTATCGATACGGTGATCTCGAGATCTGTCCGACCGAACCTGATCTGCTCGTCGCCGTACGTGAGGATCACACGATAGACGAGCCCAGCAAGGTCATCAACTCAATCGTTCTCGTTGACATGGGCAAGAGAGAGACCATCATGACACTCGCCGGCGGTTGTGATTTCTATACCACGCCAAAGCTCAGTCCGGATGGCAAGCTGCTGTCGTGGATAGACTACAACTTGCCCAACATGCCTTGGGACAATTCGAGGGCCAATCTGGCCAAGTTCGACACGTCTACAGGCCTTAGTGATGTCCAATCCATCGACGGCGGTCTGGAAATGTCATACAGCGTATCTCAATTGCGATGGTCTATTGATGGCTCCCATCTACTCTGGCTTAATGACTCGACCGGCTACTACAACCTGTACGCGCGTGAAATCCAGTCCGGCAAAAACGATCTAGCTGCTGGCAAAGCGCTGGCACACGATGCAGGTGCCGTTGACTGGTTCTTAGGCCAATCAAGTTTTGCTTCGCTCACAGACGATCTCGTCGTCTTGTCCGCCCAAAAGTCTGGAGTGTTCAACCTAGTTTCTTTGTCAAGCAGAAGCATCATCGCATCTTTCGATACACCATTCCTGTCGGGACAGCAAATAAGACGTGTGACAGATGAGATCATTGTCTTGGTAGGCACAGGCGCGACGACGCAGTCTGTCCTCGCTCGTATTGATTTGCAACTCTCGGACGGCAAGCTGGATGCAAGCATCACTGTCCTGAAAGAAACGTCCAGCATCAAAGTCGATGAAGGCTACATTTCCCGAGCGCAAGCTCTCGTAGCGCCCAGCAAAGCGGCACCAGGCATGCACGAAAGCAAACCGCTCGCACATATGTTCTACTATGCGCCTGCGAGTAAAGATCATCAAGGACCTACAGATGAGCTTCCGCCGTGCATCGTCAGGTGCCACGGAGGACCGACCAGCAGTGCTGTGTCAGGCCTCAGCTGGCAAATCCAGTATTTCACGAGCCGAGGTTTCGCGTTTGTCGATTCAAATTATGGCGGAAGCACAGGACATGGCAAAGTTTACCGAGACCGATTGCAAAAGAACTGGGGCATCGTCGATATAGAAGATACAGTGGCTTGTGTCGAGCACTTGGCCAAGACGATGATCGACCGGAAGCGAGTTGCTATCGTTGGCGGATCAGCAGGCGGCTATACCGTACTCGCATCGCTGTGCGCGTATCCCGATGTTTTCGCCGCTGGGTGCTCTCAATATGGCGTGGCCGACTTGAAAGGCTTGGGTATGTGCTTGCTCGTCGTCTATAGCAGGAACCTGATTGGTATTGTACTTGCAGCCGACGAGACTCACAAATTCGAGAGCGAGTATCTCTTTGGACTGCTCGGTGGTCGACCGTCGGAAGTACCAGACGTATACAGAGATCGCTCTCCGATCTACAACGCCGACAAGATCAGATCGCCGTTACTTGTGCTGCAAGGTGATGAGCCTACCGTGTTGCTCTTGCAAAGCGCTGAGATCCGCTGCAGGCGAAGTCGATAAAGTGGTGCCTCGTAGCCAGGCTCATGCGATCGTCAAAGCCGTCCGAGCTAACGGCGTTGAGTGCAAGTACATCGAATTTGAAGGCGAGGGGCACGGTGTAAGTTTCTCTCCTGATCTTCGTCGCATGCATCCTGACGAACGTACCAGTTCATTCGTTCAGAGAATATTCGTACGACTTTTGATGAGCAGCTCAAGTTTTACCGGTCTGTCTTCAAGATTGCTGACTCGTAAACTTATTGGCCAGTGCATGCATGGACACTGTTCAATTGCTACCACTGGATTTGAGCTGGCACGCCACCAGCATTGCAGATCAGATGCAACAGTACATGTCATCACAGAAGTCTAAGTATTGCAAATCAGGTTCGAATGGCGCCGAAGAGCTTGACAGAGCATGGTCGGCCGTTCGCAGAGACAACAAGTCGCACGCGTTGATCCTTCCGAGGTACGAATACTCTCGAGATTGGATTCGTGATAGATCTCCGGCCCTGCACGATGTGTTGAGATGTCAGAGCGACGCGTAGCCAGCTAGCGCTCTGTCCTGCGAGTGCACCGAGCCACTCTTCCTGCGGAGGTAGATCCTGAGTGATATCGAAGTCATGCACTGTCGTTCCATCGGCGTTCGATGTGACGCGATGTCTGATACCGTGCGCTTCCGCATACGTTTCGACTTTGGACGCAAGCGCAGGTGCGGCGGCGATGTAATCCACGACAGGGATCTTGCTCTCATCGCCCGCATAGAAGCGCTCGATCACGCTGGCCGTGAGGCTGCGTTCGATATCACCAAGCATTGTCTTGACAGCTATAACATAACGGATCAGCAAGTCAAGCAAAGTCGACAGGTGCGAGCTTACGCTCGTTGATCTTGGTGCAGTACTTGGCGGCCACTGGACCTTGAAGGATACAGACGCGCTGGGGATCTTGATCAAAGACGGCGTCGATGTCCTCGGCTTGCCACAGACTGTCCTTCTTGAACCATACTTCGAAAGAGCTGTCTAGCACAGGGATGAAGGGCACCGGCTTTTGGCCAGGTCTTTGAGCTGCTTGGACGAAGTACTTGACGTCTTCTGATGCGAGCACAATCTGCTGGGCTGACGAGTACTTCTTGAGGAACTTGTCGAGGAACACTTCTGGCTCGTCGAGCTCCGAGTAGCTTTGAAGCGCAGAAATCTTCGCTCCACCACCGTTGACCTCCGATAGACGCTCCTGTAACAGACACGGCTGTCAGCGTGCGCTGCCGAAAGGACTACATGACATACCTCTGTGCGTCGGATCCAGTCGCCAACCAGACGCTGGTGGGATTTGTCAATCCATCGCTTCTGGTGAGCAACGTAAAGTAGTCGAGTCATGCGGCGCAACACTTCCTCGTACGTCATGTCGCCCAGATCGCAGGGCGTGCCATCGGCTTTCGCAGGGAACCATGGCTTCTGAAAATCGGCGTTGAGTGCAGCGATAACTTCGGCCTTGTGCTCCAATAGCCAAGCCACGCGCTTCTCCTTCGGCAGACCAAAGACTGTGTCGTCGTATTTTCGCCAGAGCTTGACTCCACGCGTTGCAATCTTGTGGATGGGCTCGCCCAGCTCTGAACGAACAGTGAGGATGCCTCCGGTTGGTCTGTCGTATGTACCCTCCCATTTATCGTCGTCGACACCGGGTGCGTCCAAGATAAGCTGCTTGACGCTGTCTGATGTGTGCGCCTCGAGTGCGACCATCATCCAGGAAGCAAAGAGGAAGCCATCGTACGGCATTGGCTCGACGCCGTACTCTTGACTCCAATCGCCGCTGAGATAGGGCCAGATTTGCTCTGCACTACCAAAGCCAGAGCCGCCGACAAGGATGAGATTCTTATGAGCACGGATCGAACCGTATGAGCGGATAATCGGATCGTGGAAGTCTTCTGGCGAATGATGTCCTCCGGCTCTGCCTCCAGTCCATTGCATGATGATGGGATAATCAGGATTCGCGGCGGCGATGTTGATGACTTGGCGGATACCGTCTGAGGAACCAGGCTTGAAGCTGACATGCTTGATGCCCGCTTCGCGAAGCGCATGAATGATCTCTGCCGCCTTCTCCGTCGAGGGAATACCAGCAGCGACAGTGAGGCCTTCGACAGGGAGACCTTCTTTTCTCATCTGACACCACAGAGGGAACTGAAGCGTCCATGCGCGAGGATTGATGTAGAGCGAGTTGAGTGTGATGCCCAGTCCGGGCACATCGAGCTTAGACGAAATCTCTGCAACTTTGGCTCTGAGCATGGCTTCGTTGTAGTGTCCTCCGCCAGCGAGCTCGATGTGATAGCCAGCATTCATAGTGGCTGCGTTGAAGCCCGCTTTGACGGTGGAGGGCGTCATGCCAGCGACCATGAGGGGTGGCTTGCTCAACAGACGCGAGAATGGCGTATCAAGATGTATCTTGCCATCTCTGCAATAGATCTCTCAGTGAGTAAGCACACTCGATGCAAACTTGGATGACTTACCGTGTCTTGAGAAGCTTGGGCGCATAGTCGTCAATCCAGCGTGTATCGAATCTGACGTCCTGGGCGTGGTACAGCTCTTCGCTGGGACGGCTTGCATTGCCACCTGAAGCGAGCAAGGTTCGCACACCTCGCCCTTCGAGACCTCTGGCAGTGAGCGAGCCGATGCCCGAGAGACCGCCTGGACCAAAGTCAATGACATGAGAGCAGGTCGAGGGGAAATGAGTGGCTTTGGTCCAGTGAATGTGAGCAGTGAAGATCTGATGACAGAGCTCTTCGAGCAGGCTCTCGTCGGGCGAGCCCTCTCGAAGATCTTTGCCCGTTTCGGTATTGAAGACAGGCACACGTAGCTTTGATCTTTGCCAGAAAGCAGGGTGCTCGGAGTGCCCCAGGTCAGCCTGCACGACTTGAGCAGTGCAGCCAGCGAGATAATCCGAGTGATACGGCACGCCAATCGGCAAGAAACGAAGTGAGAAGACCGGCAAACGCTTGGAGAAGGGCGTCTTGCTTTGATCCTTGCCTTGCTCTGCCTTTGCCTTGCGAAGAGAGGCGACGAGACCTGTGAGGCTTGCAACAGGACCCGTGACGACGAAAGCCCGGATACCATTGAAAAGGCTGATCGCGACTGGGCCTCGCTTGACTTTGGCAGAGCCATCAGGGGCCGGTCGATCGTTCTCCGCCTTGAGTAGATTGTTTGTAGCATCGATACGCTTCTGCAGCGATTTGAGATCGAGCCCGGTGACCGCAAGCATAGGTGTAGGCGCGCCCTCGCCAGCATCGATGCATTCTTGCACCTGAGCAGGCGGCAAAGCAGCGGGCGAGAACGCTTCCGAGCCTCTGAGACCGATGAAGAAGAGCACCTCCAATGCTTTGAGGGCGTTCTCCGTCCATACAGCCCAGGACGAGCCTCCCATAGCGGTGACAGTAGCTGATACTACGCCTTGTGAATGACCCGTCAAGCCGAGTATGCCAGACGTAGCATCGTCCTGGCGCGCCAGCATCTGATCAGGCGACAGATTGAGGATTTTGGCAGTGACAGCATATTGCGCGAGCTGAGTCAATCCGATCAGAGGGAGCGAGACAGCGCAAGAAGCAAGATAAGGCACGGGCGGTCGTGTAGCCGGCTCGAGCAGCCAGCTGTGAGCATCAAGTGACTCGACGAAGAGCAAGCTTTGCTTCTGGTGGGCTTGACTTAGTTTGCAAAGTGTCTGGCTGGCTTGCTCAATCAAATCTTGTACGAGTGGGCGATAGGTGTCATAGATGAGCTGAAGCTCCTCAAAATAGACCTCATTAGTGCCTTGACCGCCAAAGACGGCATAGATGTTAGCCTTGGATGAGGCTTGCCAGAGTCGACTCGAAGGTTCTCGGGATAGCGCAGCATGAGAAGCCGAGTCTGATTGAAGCAGCTGACGCGCTTCGTAGAACGCGCGCAACACAGCCTGACGACGAGGTGCATCGAGCGTGCTGACGAGCGTGTGAAGAGCGACAGGCGGCGTGCCTTTAGGGCACAGGTAAGCATCGATGAAAGATGCCAGACCAGTCAGTAGGAGCTCGTTCGTCAGTGCATCGGCTGACTTTTGCACTTGGTGGGCGATGAAGCGCAAAAAGAGCGCGTGCAGCACGATTGCATTCTCCTTTGAAGCCTGTGCGAGCATGCGCGCTTGATCTTGCTCCTCCGTCGTCGCACTGGATGATGCCGCCTCGATCTGGGCGGGTGTGACAGAAGGAGGTGCATCGCCCAACAGAGTGTCGATTGAGCTGGCAGCGGTCAGACCGAGTTGGGTCGCGTAGCTTTCGGTGGCAGACTCGGCAGGAGCAGCCTGGGGATCGACAAGCGCTCTCGTGAAGGCCTCCCGGAGTATCTCCGCTCGCGTCCATGCACGACTCTGGGCAGAGACGAGCAAGGTAGCGTAGGTAGCCGTGGCCACATGATGGAGCACAAGCGGTCTCTGGTCTGCCTCTGGTGAGATAGAATTGCGGTCCATCGGTGTGCTGGCGGTGGGTGCAGTGATCAATACGGGCGAGGCGAGAACGTAGTCAGAGTGGGAATCAGTAGATGACACCACCGAGCTCATTCGTCACTGTAGAAAGGTCATCAGTGTTGCAGACGTGGACAGACTCAGGGGTGCCAACCTGGACGACTCCTGCAGAAGGTCTGAGACGTCTCCACGTAGTCTATCGTCTGTCTAAACTCGCAGCGAGCCAAAGGCTTAGCCAGCTTTGTCCGACCGAAGTCGAGTTGAGTCGCAGCCCACGCTCGTTTGCAAACGTCTTGGACCCTCTTGCCAGAGATGACTCTCCCTAATGGCTTGCTCTTTTGCCTAGGAGAGCAAATGACAGTATGCTCTGTCTTTGCTGTCGTCTCAACTTGACTGCACGGCGCACTTCGGAGACTCCACTCTGCCCAACCGCGCCTTTCCCCAAAAGAAAGCTGTCTCCACCCCTGCTTCATAGGTGGCGCTCATTATCTCACCACGTCCCAGCCTCGCCTTGCCGAAAAGCTCTGTCCTCTGTTCGACGAGGGGACAACACCGCCGGGTATGACTACATCCATCCTTCATTCTCCTTTCGGTACAAGGTGTGTGTGGTGTAATCAGCGCGCATGCAGAAATCGGTCGCTCCTTAGCACGCTGAGTCCACGGGCCTTGGGTCGTCTGCACAGGGTTCATGTAACGTTTGCGAATCTCACACGGAATGCAGTCCTTGGCTGTCAGTGAGATTGAGCGGCTGAAGAGAGCATTGGAGTGAAAATATGTATGCAGGCTGCGGCAAATTGTCCTAGCATAAGGTGCTCATACAGACATCTCCGGAATGTGGCACTAATCATGAGCAAGCACAAAGATGGAAGTCATCTCTGTCGTCGAAGACGGCGTTGGCGAAGAAGCGGATTCAGAATCTCCAGAGCGGCGTGACTAAGAAGCGCGTTGGTGGCGGATCGAGATACAATGTCAAAGTTTGGCCTAACAAGACGCGAGCCACCTCATGCTCGCTGCAGTGGAGCCCACAACAAGCATCCACAGCTCTAAACACGCCTTGATCCTGTACGAGAGCACCAAAAAAGCTTCCAGCGAACACTGTGCTAGCAACAGCCATCGCGACAAACACGTCGTTCCGCTCTATCATGCAAGCGTCAGATACCTATGGCATCGTGAAGACAAGCACTGAGTACGATAAATCAGCAGAGTACGGTGTGTCAGTAGATCGAGACGATGGCAGTACTAGACTGCAGCATCTTTCCGAAATGCAGAAGTCAATACAAGCATGCGCTCTCGCGGCGCTCGCAGGCTTTTTCAATGGTCTGCAACGGCAGCTCCACTGCGCGACTGTCTCACATTGGCACGGCATAGGTCATCAGGATCCGAGCAGACAGAGCTGGGATGCTGCGTCAGACACGAACAGCAGGATCGCTCGCCCGCCAGAAGCATACAATCGATTGTGCTAGCTCTTGAAAGGCCACAATGAGGTCCAGTCCGTCGCTGTGCTGCAATTTGCCGTAAGCAATGTTCATAATCGAAGCAGAGGCGGAGACTGTGCGGCGCGAGCGTGAGACGCGTCGAGGAAAACAAAGTTCACGCCAGAACTACTGTCGGCTCATGCCTCAAGCGCTCATCTACCGGTCATCGGTCAAGCAGGTTCAGTCACCGTCAGGCTTGCATTAATAATATATCAGAGAGATGGCGGGTGGGACGATTGGGCGAGCGAGAGAGAGATGTTGAAGCCTCCGTGAGAGAATGGCGAGCTATAAAGCCTGGCGAATTATTCTGCCTCTCTTCACTCGAGATTCGTATACATTTGATCATATCAAGTCTATACTGCAATCGTTTGAGAGTACTCTATACTGTTAAGAGCGAAGCAGAATCTANAAAGATGCTGTCTGCTGCTACGAAGCCGGTCATGCGAAATGCTACCAGCAAAATCCCGATTATCGTCTCTCGAGCTCGCTCGGAGCGAATTGTTGGGTCGAGCNCGATGACGACTGTCTCGCCAGCTGGTTCTGGTGCAGCGGTCAGAGGTATACGCTCGCGGATCCCGGTGCCAGCATCTCGTCTGTCACCAACGGGCAGACAGGTGTCTGCCATCTCTGCTGTGCTAACTTCTNCACCAACGGGCAGACAGGTGTCTGCCATCTCTGCTGTGCTAACTTCTGCCGTGCCACAGGTGTCAGTCAAGGCGGTCGAGGTCGTCAAGAAGGTCTCCACTCGCTCGAAAGCTAGTCAGTGCTCTTCTAATCTCATCGATAGGATACAGCTGACTCTTACTGTAGGCTCGCTGGCTCTCGGCAAGTCTGTTGCTCGGTCGGCGCCGAGCAAGAC